>NC_085885.1:3900000-4041613 GCF_035222275.1 Podospora bellae-mahoneyi | reverse complement strand
AACCCTAACCCTAAACCCTTTCACATGATACATAGCGGTTCAAGCGCCTCTACATATATATAGCGGTTAAGCTATTTCTTTTACATCGTACATAGCGGTTCGGGCCCTCTCTATATATATATATATAGCGGTTTAGCTATTTTTTTACATCGTACATAGCGGTTCGGGCCCTCTATATATATATATGCCGCTTTAATTATTTTTTACATAATATATAGCGGTTCGGGCCCTCTGTATATATATATACCGCTTTAATTTCTTTTTTCTATAATATATATTCGGGCCCTCTGTATATATATATACCGCTTTAATTATTTTTTTACATAATATATAGCGGTTCGGGCCCTCTGTATATATATATACCGCTTTAATTTCTTTTTTCTATAATATATAGCGGTTCGGGCGCCTTTATATATATATATATATACCGCTTTAATTTCTTTTTTCTATAATATATAGCGGTTCGGGCGCCTTTTATATATATATATATACCGCTTTAATTTCTTTCTTTACATCGTACATAGCGGTTCGGGCGCCTCTCTATATATATAGCGGTTCGGCTATTTCTTTATATCGTACATAGCGGTTCGGGCGCCTCCATATATATATAGCGGTTCGGACGCCTTTCTATATATATATACTAATTCGGCTATTTTTATATATAGTATATAGCGATTCCGGCGCTCTTTTATATATATATATTACTTCGCTTATTCGTCTATAATATATATAGCGGTTTAACCCCTTTCTTATACATATATATTACTTCGGTTATTCGTTTATATTATATATAGCGGTTCCGCCGCTTTCTTCTTTCTATATACCGGTTCAGCTTTTTTTTTTTTTAAGTACATAGCGGTTCAGGCGCCTTTTTAATATATATATAGCGGTTCGTACGCTCATCTTACTTTTATATAGCCGTTCTTAAAGCGTTTGATTTATATATATACCGATTTAGCTACTTTCTTATATAGTATATAATACTACGGGAACCTTTTTTTATATATATCGCGGTTAAATTATTTTTTTATATACTATATAACGGTTCGGGCGCCTCTATATATATATAGCGGTTTAGCTATTTCTTTACATCGTATATAGCGGTTCGGGCGCCTCTCTATATATATACAGCGGTTTAACTATTTTTTTTACATCGTATATAGCGGTTCGGGCGCCTTTATATTTATATAGCGGTTCGGCTATTTCTTTATATACTATATAGCGGTTCGGGCGTCTCTATATATATATATACCGCTTTCATCTTTTTTTATATAGTATATAGCAGTTCGGGCGCCTCTATATATATATACTAATTTAATTACTTTTTTTACATAGTATATAGCGGTTCGGGCGCCTATATATATATATACCGCTTTAATTTTTTATTTTACATAGTATATAGCGGCTCGGGCGCCTCTATATATATATATATATACCGGTTCAATTCTTTTTTTACATAGTACATAGCGGTTCGGGCGCCTCTCTATATATATAGCGGTTCGGCTATTTCTTTATATCGTATATAGCGGTTCGGGCCCCTCTCTATATATATAGCGGTTTAGCTATTTCTTTACATCGTACATAGCGGTTCGGGCGCCTCTATATATATATATAGCGGTTTAGCTATTTCTTTACATCGTACATAGCGGTTCGGGCACCTTTATATATATATACCGGTTCGGCTATACCTTTATATAATATATAGCGGTTCGGGCGCTCTTTTATATATATATATTAGTTCGGCTATTCTTTTATATAGTATATAGCGTTTCGGACGCTCTTTTATTTATATATAGTAATTCGGTAATTCGTCTATATTATATTTAGCGGTTCGGCCGCTTTTTTATCTATATATACCGGTTCGGCTTTTTTTTTAAATAGTACATAGCGGTTCGGGCGCCTTTTTAATATATATATAGCGGTTCGTACGGTTATTTTACTTATATATAGCCGTTCTTACGGCCTTTTATTTTTATATATACCGGTTTAGCTATTCTTTTACATAGTATATAGCGGTTCGGGCGCCTCTATATCTATATATACCGGTTTATATTTTTTTTATAATATAATCCTTTATATATATATACCGGTTTAATTACTTTTTTTTTATATAGTATATATCGGTTCGGCCGCTTCTATATATATATATATCGGTTTAATTATTTTCTTTACATAGTACATAGCGGTTCGGGCGCCTCTATATATATATATACCGCTTTAATTTCTTTTTATATAATATATAGTGGTTCGGGCTCCTCTATATATATATATACTAGTTAAATTCTTTTTTTATATAGTATAATTATTTATATATATATATACCGGTTTAATTATTTTTTTTATATAGTATATAACTATTCGGGCGCGTTTATATCCATATATACCGGTTTAAGTTTTTTTTTTATATAGTATAACCCTCTATATATATATATACCGGTTTAATTATTATCTTTTATATAGTATATAGCGGTTCGGGCGTCTTTATATATATATATATCGGTTTAACTATTTTTCTTATATAATATATAGCGGTTCGGGCGCCTTAATATATTTATATACCGCTTTAATTATTATTATATAATATATAGCGGTTCGGCCGCCTCTATATATATATATACCGGTTTAATTCTTTCTTTCTATAATATATAGCGGTTCGGGCGCCTTTTATATATATAAATAGAAATTCGAATTTTTTTTTATTTATATATTATAACTATATTTTCTTTTTATATATATTTAGCGGTTCGGTTATCTTTATTAATATATATAGTAATTCGGTTATTTATTTTATATATATATAGTATTTTAATTATTTTTATTAATATATAATAATTTAATTACTTTTCCTTTTATATTTTATAAGTATTATTTTTTTTAATTTATAAATAATACTTCGGCTACTCTTTTTTTTATATATATTAAATAATCTTAGTTTTACTTTACTTATAACGGTTAAATAACCTTTCATATTTATATATCACTTAAATACTTTTTTATATATATAAAGCTTTTTAAATATTTATTATATATATATAATCGTTTAATTACCTATTATTTATATTTTAATTCGGGTACCTTTATATATATATATTAATTCGGCCCTTTTATATATATATATAAAACTTCGGGCCCTTTTTATTTATATATAACGGTTTAAACGCTTTATTATTTTTATTTAACTATTTAAATACCTTTTTACTTATATATTTTTATTATTTTTAACTTTAATATATTTTAATAAATATTTATATATTTAACGGTTATATATTTTTTATATTTTTTTACATTATTTTATTACTTTTTTCAATATATATAAAGCTATTATTATTCTTTTTATTTTAATATATAATTAATAATATATATTTTCATTTTTAGTTTTTAAATTTTTAAAATATATATATTTCTAAAAAAAAAAAAAAAATATAATTATTCTATTAACTTTAAATATCTCGTACAAAGTTCCTCCTACACCCTAACCTAAACCAATGCTATTATAGAATACTTAATATCCGATACTTTTACCCGTACGAGTAACCGGCGTACTACCGCTACTTTCTTATTTAATATAACTCCGTACTTTTAATAACGTGCTTTAATATCCTCCTTAAACTAACCCAACCCTCTTTTTTAAGCTATAATTAACCCTATTATTAATTTTATACCGTACGAATATTCTCTCCCAAACTTATAAAACGAACCTTTATTTTCCCTTAACGATTCTTACTATTTATAAAACTTTTTAGGAACCTTATACTTATTATATCCCTAGAAACCCCCGTTTAGCTTTCGTACGGTACTTAAATTTAAACCTTTAACCTTTAAAAGCTAATTGCTTAACTCTACGCTTTTTTTTTAAGCCCGTTTATTTTTAAATAAACCCTCTAATATATATAATTTTTTTAATTTATTAAGAAGTTTAAATAATTACAGAGTATTTCGTACGACCCTATAAAATCTATAAGCCGATAATTATTAGAATTCGTGCCGTACGTATTCCTCTCTAAACTCGGTATACTTTAAAAAGCAAACTATATAATATACTTATAACTATAAAAATGCTTTTGTTATAACCTTTATATTTCGTATAATATCTTTCTTCCTTTCCCGCTCTTTTATAATAACCTATTATTATTTTTCTTTATTAATAACTATATCGAAAGCCCCTTTATTTATAACCTCCGGAGTTACTGTACGATACGACCTATAGCCCTCCTCCTTTACTTAATAAAACTCTATACGAGCTATACTAAAAAACCGCTCTTTATATAACCTATATAACTCCTCGCCCTTTTTATACCCGGCTTTATTTATCCGCCCGTTTATTTCCCGGGAAAAAACAATCCTATAATATAGGTTATTATTTCGTACGAAATACTTTATTTTTAATAATACTAAATTTATAGCTCCGGTAATTAACTTTTTAGCCGTACGATTCTTTATAAAAAAAATTATCGATTTAGCCTTTACTCCGTTTCTCCCGGCTCGTCCGCTTTCCTAAATAAAGTCCTTTAATATCTTTAAAAGCCCAGTATAAAAAATATATTATATATTTAAAATATTAATATTAATACCTAAAATAAATATTACTATAATAGTATTACCGCTTTTTATTTACCCTCGTACGATCTTACTCTTTTAAATACTATCTTTTATATTACTATAGTATACCGGATACTTAAGTAAATATAAAATAACTTTAAAAAAATCGATCGAGGGGGAATAAATAATAACCCTTATATAAGGATTACGGTTACTAATAAACTTAATTTACTAGTTAAAGGCTCGGAGGACGGCCTTTTAATCTTTATACTTAACTATAAAGTATTTAATATTTAACCGGGATATAATAAACCGTACGATAGTTACCTTTTATAAATTAAAATATAAACTTTTATAAAACCCTAATAGGTCCCGAAGTAGGAGGGTAACTATTAAGAAAACTAATTATATCCCAATTAAAACTATATATTAGCCGATTTACCGGAGGAATAATCGAAATTCGTACGATAAGTTTAAAATAATATAATATTCGTTAAAGATAATCCGGTTAAACTATTATTATACGTTAAGCCTATTAATAAAGGTTTTAAACGTTTAAATATAAAAAGCTTTTAGCGTTATAAAAATAATTTAATTAACCGAAATCTTTTTAGAGCTTTAAATTATATAATTAATCTTTAGTTCTTTATAAAGCTAAACTATATCCTTTTATAGTACTATAAAAGGGGAAATAATAATAGTAACCTTATTTTTTATATAATAGGCCGGGAGTAGAAAAATAATATTTTTTTTATTCCTTATCCCGGTAATATAAAAAATTAGGTTAAACCTTTATATAATAAAAGTTAATACTTCGCGTTAATTACTTTTAAAATTAATATTAGGGTTATTAAATATTTAATAAAAACGGCCCTTAATATTAAGGCTAATTAAGTACCGGAGTTATTTCTATCGTACGGTATAACGTTAGTTTTAAAAAAAGTTAGTTTTGGTTTACTAAAGCGTTAAAGTATTATCCGAATTAAAGGTAAATAGTTAGTATTATAATTAATTAAACTTTATAAATTATTATTATTATACGGTATACTTTAATTTTCTTTAATTAATATATTTAATATATATTATTTTAATAATCTTTTCCGAATAGCCGGTTTAAGCTATAATTATAGGATTAAAGCCTTTAGTTTCGTTATCCTTATCGCCGCTAAAATTAAATATATTATAATTATTAAACGACAATACTATTTTATTTTTTAATAAACTCTTTAGAATAAAATAAATAAGAAATTAGCGGATAATATTTATAATAATATAACGCTAGGGCCGAATATTAATTTTAAATCCGAAGTAGCGCTCTATATACGATAAGAGGGCCCGGTTAACTTTATTAAACAACTATTAGTTTCTTAGGTTATTAAAGAATATAGTTAGGCCGGTACTTCTAAACTTAATATCCTTAAACGGCCGTATAAATTTTATATTTTAGAAAAATAGAGTAGGAGTAGAGGCTCCGTTAAACTAATATTATAAATTAAGGTAAAAAAAATAAATAAACTAAAGGTATTATACGACGCTTATACTTAATTCCCTTAAAAAATAATAGTAAATAACTTTTAATTATTTAATATAGATTATCCCTTTATAATACCGTAGTATAATTATAACTATACTATACTAAATAAATATATTTTTAAGCCCTTTAATTAATATATCTTAGAACTTTATATTTAAAAGCTTTATTATATAAAATAATAACCCTAATAATAAATATATTATAATAAAAAGGAAGGATTAAAGTTTATTTATCCGGTTTAAGTATAACTGGGCTTCGGTTATATAATAAATATAACCGTCGCCCTCTTCGTTTAATTAAAGTTAAGTAAGGGAAGGATTTTCGGTAATACGTTATACGATTTAATTCTAAAGCCGCCGGAAGTATATATTACTAAAATCGGAAAGAAAAAAATATTTAATTTTATTCTAACTTATATTATTTTTTAAATTATTTTAAAGAATCTCCGGGAGAAAAACGTCCGATATTAATAAGAAAATTAGGTTCTAGACCGTACGATTAATTTTATTAATTAAAATATATATTATTTCGGCTAAGGCGTTAATAATAGTAAAAATATTTTAGTATATAATAGTAATACCGTTAAGTATAAGCTTACCTTCGAATACCGTAAAACTATTAATAGTTATACTATACGTATAAGCCTTTAAAATCTAGTTTATCGGTATAAAGTAATTACTTTAATAAACCTTAATTAAGAACCTTAAGATTTTAGGGCGGACGATATTTAAGAGATTAAGCTTTTTACTTATTTTTTTTAATTAAGTAAACTCGTAAAGTAAATATTATACGATAAAAGCTTTATTAAAGGTAACGATAGTAGATAAGAGTAATATAAAATCGGACGGGATATATTACTTTTTATTATTTTTTAGGGCTATAGTAACTAAGGTAGAAAGGAAGATACTTTTATAAGACGATCGTAAGAAAGGATAATTTAAAAGTTTAATAAAGAAATTAATAAGTATTTAATTTAATAACTTTTATTTAACTTTATTATTACTATAATAAAATTCCTATATTACTTATATAATAGTCTTTAGACTTTTAGTCTATTTAGCGTTTAATTCGTACGGTAGCCGATCCTATTAATCTTAGCTTTATATACGGTAAATATACCTAAAAAAATTTTTTTTAAATAAAAAAGTATTTTTATATTATATAAAGGACTAAGCTATTACTATTAAAAAGCTTATTAAGTTTTTAATCGATTATTTTTTTATTAACCTCGAATAAAACCGGATAGCCGACTTTATAGGATAACGACTTTACTATTATATTAATAATAACTTAATTAATTTTTTTTTAGATTTTTTAAAGGACCGTAAATGTAATTAGATCTTTACCGTTTAATTATTCTTCGTTTAAAAGTTAAAAAATCGTAAAGTATAAAGCTTACCGGTTTAAAAATTTAAGGTAATATACTTAATTTATTTTAATTAGTTAAGGATTTAAAACTAATCGTCCCTTATTTATTATAATAGTTATTAATATTTATTAAAGAGTCGAACTAATCGTATAATAAAATTCTATAAATTATTCTTTTCGTTTTTAAGTTTATTATATAAGGTCGAGACTTCCGGCTATCGGCTCTATTAATCGTACTTTAAAATATCCGGTAGTTAACTGGCTTTTAAAAAAACGTTAATAATATATTTTAATTTTTTAAAGTCCTTAGTATTATTAAGCTACTTTAATATTTTTTTTTTATATTAAGGTTAACTTAATTATATTTCGTATAGTAATACTCCTATATTACCCTTTTAGTCTGTACAATATAAGCGTAAATATCGTACTTTAATTTATTAAAAAAAAGTTTCTTTAGCTTTAGAATTAGGTTAATTACTATAGGAGGAAGTATAAAGTTTATTAAATTTTATTATTTTCGAAAGACCGCTAGTAAATTATTATACTCTCGTACGATATCCGGTCTATTTATAGCTATAATATCTTTATAGGACGTATAAAGATAGGTAAGTACTTTATTTATAAGAATAGTTACCTTATATTTTTTATAAATAAAAATTTAAAAGTGGGAAATATAAATAAAAAGTTCTATTCTAATATAGTATTAATCGTAATATAATAGTTATATATAATATAAAATATTATAATATTAAAGTTTATTATTAAATTTTTTTAAGGAAAAATACCTCGTTAAAGAGTAGAGTGGGTTACGTGTAAGTAAATAAGGGTAGTAGCGTGCGGTTACCGGGGTCTAGGTCCCGTACGATGGTCAGGGCATGCCTGGCATAAAGGCAGTTGCGTGGGCACGCCTAGCACAAAGGTAGTTGCGTAGGCACGAAGGTAGTAACGTATAACTGCCGGGTATAGACCTTTTCTTCTAAATCCCTCGACAGGCTAGCTATATAATAGAGCTATGTTATTCCGATTAGGGCGTCTATCCCGTACGATAGTTAAGGTACGCCAGGACACGAAGGTAGTGGCGTATAGCTGCCGGGTATAGACCTTTTCTTCTAAATCCCTCGATAGGCTAGCTATGTAATAGAGCCGTGTTATTCCGATTAAGGCGTCGGTCCCGTACGATGGTTAAGGCACGCCTGGCAAGAAGGCAGTTGCGTGGGTACGCCTAGCATAAAGGTAGTTGCGTGGGTACGAAGGTAGTAACGTATAACTGCCGGGTATAGACCTTTTCTTCTAAATCCCTCGACAGGCTAGCTATACAATAGTAACTTTAATTCTTATTAAAATTCTTTTCTAGCAAACTTTTTTATCGTATAAAATAATCGACTTTCAACTAATATATAAGATAGCTCTGGTCCTTAATACCCGTGGCTCGTACGAAGTTATCAATACTAACTAGCCTTATATTAAGAGACTAATAAATAGCTTCTATATTAATATAAATATATATCTTTCCTATATAATAATATTTAAATTAATAAATATATAAGTAATATAATAAGTAATTTCGGCTTTACTATCGGCCGATATTAAATATATCTCCGGTAAAGTAAAGGGGACTAAGGTACTAGCTCGTCCGAGCTACTTTAATATAGTTTTAATCTAAAGCCGTAATTTAATAGCTACTTCTCTTTATATTACCTATACTAGAAAGCCTAATAGGGGGCCGTTTAGGGATTATCGTACGACGGATAGGTATTAAAGTAGTATTTATAGTAACTATAAGTAGAAGGATTATAGTAATAAATATAGCTTTTTTACTACTATTTAAAGGGGTATTATAGCCGAAGGGGAGGACGAAGGAAATAAATAAGCTATAGAAGGAAGTTAGGAGTTTATAATTATTAATAATTCCGATAATTAAATAAATCGTACGGTAATAAAAATCGAATTTATAATTTTTATTTATTATTTAGATTTCTATAATACTTATACGACGATATACTTAATACTATTCTATATAGCTCGCTATAGTAATTCCGGTAATACCTTTCTTTTTTAATTTAATAAGAAAAATCTTATCGGATCGTATAAAAAGCTATTCCTTTATATAACTTTATACTACTATATACGTACATTACTAATATACTTATACCTAACTTCACCTCTCTTACTCCTATTTCCATATAGCTCGTACGATAATACACTTAATACCATTCTATACAACTCGTTATAGCGATTCTAATAATACTTTTCTTTTTTATTTTAGTAAAAGAAATCCTATCGGATCGTATAACTAATTCCTTAACGGATCCTACCCCCCTATTTCTAAAGTGGGGCGTTTTTTTTAATATACTTTTTAACGGATTATACTATAATCCATCGGAGAATTACTAATAGGGTAACTATAAGGAAGATTAATTATATCCCGATTAAAGCTATATATTAACCGATTTATCGGAAAAATAATCGAAATTCGTATAATGAATTTAAAATAATATAATACTCGTTAAAGATAATCCGGTTAAATTATTATCGTACGTTAAGCCTACTAACGAAGGTCTTAAACGTTTAAGTATAAAAGGCTTTTAGCGTTATAAAATTAATTTAGTTAATTAAAATCTTTTTAAAGTTTTAAATTATATAATTAATCTTTAATTCTTTATAACGCTAAGTTATATCCTTTTATATTACTATAAAAAGGGAAATAATAATAGTAACCTTATCTTTCGTATAATAGGCCGGGAGTAAAAAAATAATACTTTTTTTATTCTTTATTCCGGTAATATAAAGGATTAAATTAAACCCTTATATAATAAAAATTAATACTTAACGTTAATTACTTTTAAAATTAATATTAAGGTTATTAAATATTTAACGGAAACGGCCTTTAATATTAAAGTTAGTTAAATACTAGAATTGTTTTTATTGTATAGTATAACGTTAATTTTAAAAAAGGTTAATTTTAATTTATTAAAGTATTAAAGTATCGTCCGAGCTAAAAGTAAATAATTAATATTATAATTAATTAAGCTTTATAAACCGTTATTATCGTATAGTATACCCTAACCTTCTTTAATTAATATACTTAATATATACTATCCTAATAATCTTTTCCGAATAGCCGGTTTAAACCGTAATTATAAAATTAAAGCTTTTAATTTTATTATCTTTATTATAATTAAAATTAAACGTATTATAATTATCGAACGACGGTACTATTTTATTTTTTAATAAACTCTTTAAAATAAAATAAGTAAGAAATTAGCGGGTAATATTTACGGTAATATAATATTAAAGCCGAATATTAATTTTAAATTTAAAGTAATACTTTATATATAATAAAAGGGTCCGGTTAACTTTATTAAATAACTATTAATTTCCTAAATTACTAAAGGATATAACTAGGCTAGTATCCCTAAACTTAATATCCTTAAACGGCCGTACGAATTTTATATTTTAAAAGAATAGAATAAAGGTAGAGGCTCCGTTAAATTAATATTATAAATTAAAGTAAAAGGAATAGATAAATTAAAAGTATTATATAATATTTATATTTAACTCCTTTAAAAAATAGCGGTAAATAAGTTTTAACTATTTAATATAATTTATTCCTTTATAGTATTATAGTATAATTACGATTATATTATATTAAATAAATATATTTTTAAGCCTTTTAACCGATATATTTTAAAACTTTATATTTAAAAGCTTTATTATACGAGGCGGTAACTTTAATAATAAATAAATAATATTAAAAAGGAAAATTCGGAATTTATTTATCCGGTTTAAGTATAATTAGGTTTCGATTATATAATAAATATAATTATTACCTTTTTCTTTTAATTAAAGTTAATTAAAGGAAAGATTTTTAATAATATATTATATAATTTAATTTTAAGGCCGCCGGAAATATATATTATTAAAATCGGAAAAAAAGGAATACTTAATTTTATCCTAACTTATATTATCCTTTAAATTATTTTAAAAAACTTTTAAAAAAAAATATTTAATATTAATAACAAAGTTAGGTCCTAGACCTTACGATTAATTTTATTAATTAAAATATATATTATTTCGGTTAAAGCGTTAATAATAATAAAAATATTTTAATATATAATAGTAATACCGTTAAGCGTAAACCTACCTTTAAATACTATAAAATTATTCATAATTATACTATACGTATAAACCGTTAAAATTTAGTTTATTAATATAAAGTAATTACTTTAATAAATTTTAATTATAAACCTCGAGATTTTAAAGCGAACGATATTAAAGAGACTAAGCTTTTTATTTACCTTTTTTAATTAAAAAAATTTATAAAGTAAGTATTATATAATAAAAGCTTTACCGAAAGTAATAATACTAAATAAAACTTATATAAAATCGGATAAAATATATTACTTTTTATTATCCTTTAGGGCTATAGTAATTAGGGTAAAAAAAAAGGTACTTTCGTATAACGACTATAGGAAAAAATAATTTAAAAATCTAATAAAAAAATTAATAAGTATTTAATTTAATAACTTTCGTTCAGCTTTATCGCTACTATAATAAAACTTTCATACTACTTATATAATAATCTTTAAACTTTTAATTTAATTAACGTTTAATTCGTATAGTAACCGATCCTATTAATCCTAACTCTATATATAATAAATATATTTAAAAATCCTTTTTTAAATAAAAAAATACTTTTATATTATATAAGAAATTAGGCTACTATTATTAAAAGGCTTATTAGGTTTTTAATCGATTATTTTTTTATTAACCTCGAATAAAACCAGGTAATTAACTTTATTAAATAATAACTTTACTATTATATTAATAATAACCTAATTAATTTCCTTTTAAACTTTTTAAAGGACTATAAATATAATTAAATCCTTACCGTTTAATTATTTTTTATTTAAGAGTTAAAAAATCGTAAAGTATAAGGCTTACCGGTTTAAAAACTTAAAATAATATACTTAACTTATTTTAATTAATTAGGGATTTAAAATTAATTATTCTTTACTTCCTATAATAATTATTAATATTTATTAAAGAATTAAATTAATTATATAATAAAATTCCATAAACTATTTTTTTTATTTTTAAATTTATTATACGAGGTTAGGACTTCCGGCTACCGGTTCCGTTAATCGTACTTTAAAATATTTAATAATTAATTAACTTTTAAAAAAACGTTAGTAATATATTTTAGTTTTTTAAAGTCCTTAATATTATTAAGTTACTTTAATATTTTTCTTTTTATATTAAGGTTAATTTAGTTATATTTCGTACGGTAATACTTTTATATCGCTCTTTTAGTCCGTATAATATAAGCGTAAGTATTATATTCTAATTTATTAAAAAAAAGCTTCTTTAGTTTTAAAATTAGGTTAATTGCCGTAGGAGGAAGTATAAGGTTTATTAAGTTTTATTATTTTCGAAAGACCGTTAATAAATTATTATACTTTTATACAATATCCGGTTTATTTATAATTATAATATTTTTATAAAACGTACGAAGATAGGTAAGTACTTTATTTATAAAAATAATTACTTTATATTTTTTATAAATAAGAATTTAAAAGTAAAAAATATAAATAAAAGGTTTTATTTTAATATAGTATTAATTATAATATAATAATTATATATAATATAAAATATTATAATATTAAAGTTTATTATTAAGGTTTTTTAAGGAAGGATACTCTGTTAAAGAATAGAGTAGGTTATATATAAATAAATAAGGGTAATAACGTATAGTTACCGGGGTCTAAGTCCCGTACGATAGTTACGGTACGCTTAGTATAAAGGTAGTTACGTAGGTACGCTTAGTACGAAAGTAATTACGTAGATACGAAGGTAGTAGCGTATAGCTACTAGGTACAAACCTTTTTTTCTAAATCCCTTAATAGGCTAGCTATATAATAAAGCCGTATTATTCTAATTAAGGCGTTTAGTTATATACAATAGTTAAGGTACGCCTAGTAAGAAGGCAGTTACGTAGGCACGCCTAGCACGAAGGTAATTACGTAGGCACGCCTAGTACGAAGGTAATTACGTAGGTATACTTAGCACGAAGGCAGTTACGTAGACACGAAGGTAGTAGCGTATAGCTGCCGGGTACAGAGCTTTTCTTCTAAATCCCTCGATAGGCCAGCTATATAATAGAGCTATATTATTCCGATTAGGGCGTTTGTCCCGTACGATAGTCAAGGTACGCCAAGATACGAAGGCAATAGCGTATAGCTGCCGGATATAAACCTTTTCTTCTAAATCCCTTAACAGACTAGCTATGCAATAAAGCCGTATTATTCCGATCAAGGCGTCGGTCCCGTAAGATAGTTAAGGCACGCCTAGTAAGAAGGTAGTTACGTAAGTACGAAGGTAGTAACGTGTAGCTACCGGGTGCAGACCTTTTTTTCTAAATCTCTCGATAGGCCAGCTATATAACAGAGCTGTGTTATTCCGATCAGGGCGTCTGTCCCGTATAATAGTTAAGGCACGCCAGGATACGAAGGCAGTAGCGTATAGCTGCCGGGTATAGACCTTTTCTTCTAAATCCCTCGATAAGCTAGCTATGTAATAGAGCCGTATTATTCCGATTAAGGCGTCGGTCCTGTACGATAGTTAAGGCACGCCTGGCAAGAAAGTAATTACGTAAGTACGCTTAGCACGAAGGCAGTTACGTAGGCACGAAGGTAATAACGTATAGCTACCGGGTATAGACCTTTTCTTTTAAATCCCTCGATAGGCTAGCTATATAATAGAGCCGTGTTATTCCGATTAGGGCGTCTGTCCCGTACGATAGTTAAGGTACGCTAGGATACGAAGGTAGTAGCGTGTAGCTGCCGGGTATAAACCTTTTTTTCTAAATCCCTCGATAGGTTAGCTATATAATAGAGCCGTATTATTCCGATTAAAGCGTCGGTCCCGTACGATAGTTAAGGCACGCCTAATAAAAAGGTACTTACGTAGGTACGCTTAACACGAAAGTAGTTGCGTAAGCACGAAGGTAATAACGTATAATTACCGGGTATAAACCTTTTTTTTTTAAATCCCTCGATAAGCTAATTATATAATAACGACTTTAATTCTTATTAAAATCCTTTTCTAATAAACTTTTCTATCGTGTAAAATAATCGACTTTTAATTAATATATAAAATAGCTCTAATCTTTAATAGCTGTAGCTTATACGAAATTATCGATATTAATTAGCTTTATATTAGGAGGTTAATAAATAACTTTTATATTAATATAAATATATATCTTTCTTATATAATAATATTTAAATTCATAAATATATAAGTAATATAGTAAGTAATTTCGGTTTTACTATCGGCCGATATTAAATATATCTTTAGTAAAATAAAGGGGGCTAAAGTATTAATTCGTTTAAACTACTTTAATATAATTTTAATTTAAAACCGTAGTTTAATAACTACTTTTCTTTATACTACTTATATTAATAAGCTTAATAGGGGGCCGTTTAAGGATTACCGTATAATAGATAGGTATTAGGATAGTATTTATAATAACTATAAGTAGAGGGATTATAATAGTAAATATAGTTTCTTTACTATTACTTAAAGGGGTATTATAGCTAAAGGGAAGGATAAAGGAAATAAATAAATTATAGAAGGAAGCTAAGAGTTTATAGTTATTGATAATTCCGATAATTAAATAAATTATACGGTAATGAAAATCGAATTTATAATTTTTATTTATTATTTAGATTTCTATAATATTCGTATAACGATATATTTAATATTATTTTATATAACTCGCTATAATAAATCTAATAATATTTTTTTTTTATTTTAATAAAAGAAATTTTATCGGATCGTATAAAAAACTATTCCCTTATATAACTTTATATTATTATGTATATATATTATTGATATATTTATACCTAACTTTATATTTTTTATTTTTAATTCCCTACCGCTTATATAATAATATATTTAATATTATTCCATATAGCTCGTTATAGTAATTTTAATAATATTTTTAATTTTTAATTTAATAGGAAAAATCTTATTAGATCGTATAAAAACTATTCCCTTATATAACCTTACATTACTATATACATATATTACTAATATACGTATATTTAACTTTACTTTTTTTGGTTTTATTTCTATATAGCTCGTATAATAATAGATTCAATACTATTTTATGCGGCTCGTATAAGTAATTTTAATAATATTTTTACTTTTTAAGTTAATAGGAAAAATTTTATCGGATCGTATAAAGAACTATTCCCTTATCTAACCTTATATTACTATATATATATATTATTAATACCTAACTTTATATTTTTTATTGCTATTTTTATATTACTTATATAATAATATATTTAATATTATTCTATGTAGCTCGTTATAGTAATTCTAATAATATCCTTACTTTTTAAATTAATAGGAAAAATCTTATCGGATTATATAAAAAACTATTTAATTACAGAACCTTATACTGTTATATACGTGTATTACTAATACGCTTATACCTAACTTTACTTCTTTTACTTTTATTTCTATACCGCTTATACGATAATATACTTAATACTATTCTATATAGCTTACTATAGTAATTCTAATAATACTTTTCTTTTTTAATTTAATAGGAAAAATTTTATCGGATCGTATAAAAAACTATTCCCTTATATAACTTTATACTACTATATATATGCATCGTTAGTACCTACCTTTATATCTTTACTTCTATTTCTATATAGCTCGTACAACGATATACTTAATACTATTCTATATAGCTCGCTATAGTAATTCTAATAATGCTTCTTTCTTTTAATTTAATAGGAAAAATCTTATCGGATCGTATAAAAAGCTATTCCCTTATATAACCTTATATTACTATATACGTATATTATTAATATACTTATACCTAACTTTACCTCTTTTATTTTTATTTCTATATAGCTTATACGACGATATATTTAATACTATTCTATATAACTTACTATAGTAATTCCGGTAATACTTTTTTCTTTTAATTTAATAGGAAAAATCCTATCGGATCGTATAAAAAACTATTCCCTTATATAACCTTACATTACTATATACGTATATTGCCAGTACCTACCTTTATATCTTTACTTCTATTTCTATATAGTTTATACGACGATATACTTAATACTATTCTATATAGCTCGCTATAGTAATTCTAATAATACCTTTCTCTTTTAATTTAGTAGGAAAAATCTTATCGGATCGTATAAAAAACTATTCCCTTATATAACCTTACACTACTAAATACGTATATTACTAATATACTTATACTTAACTTTACTTCTTTTACTTCTATTTCCATACCGCCCGTACGATAATATACTTAGTACTATTTTATGTAGCTCGTTATAGCGATTCTAATAATACTTTTCTTTTTTATTTTAGTAAAAGAAATCCTATCGGATTATATAATTAATTCCTTAACGGATCCTACACCCCTGTTTCTAAAGTGGGGCGTTTTTTTTAGTACGTTTTTTAACGGATTATACTATAATCCATTAGAGAACTATTAATAAGACTTAAAGGACGGCCTCTTAATTTCTATACTTAACTATCGAGTATTTAATATTTAACCGGAATATAATAAACCGTATAATCATTATTTTTTATAAATTAAAATATAAACTTTTATAAAACCTTAATAAATTCCGAAGTAAGAAAATAATTATTAAGAAAACTAATTGCGTCCCGATTAAAATTATATCTTAACCGATTTACTAGAGGAGTAATCAAAATTCGTACGATAAATTTAAAATAGTATAATATTCGTTAAAGATAATCCGGTTAAGCTATTATTATACGTTAAGCCTATTAACGAAGGTCTTAAACGTTTAAATATAAAAGGCCTTTAGCGTTATAAAAATAATTTAATTAACCGAAACCTCTTTAGAGTTTTAAATCGTATAACTAATCCCTAATTTTTTATAACGTCGAGCTATATTCTTTTATAGTACTATAAAAGGGGAAATAATAATAATAACCCTATCCTTCGTATAATAAGCTGGGAGTAAAAAGATAATACTTTTTTTACTTTTTATCCCGGTAATATAAAAGATTAAGCTAAATCCTTATATAATAGAAATTAATACTTTACGTTAATTACCTTAAAAATTAATATTAAGGTTATTAAATATTTAATAAAAACGGCTTTTAATATTAAAGCTAACTAAATACCGGAGTCGTTTTTATCGTACGATATAACGTTAATTTTAAAAGAAATTAGTTTTAGTTTACTAGAGTATTAAAGTATCGTCCGAGCTAAAGGTAAATAATTAATATTATAATTAATTAAGCTTTATAAACCGTTATTATCGTATAGTATACCCTAACCTTCTTTAATTAATATACTTAATATATACTATCCTAATAATCTTTTTCGAATAGCCGGTTTAAACTATAATTATGAAATGAAAGCTTTTATTTTTATTATCCTCGTTATAATTAAAATTAAACGCGTTATAATTATCGGACGATAATACTATTTTATTTTTTAATAAACTTTTTAAAATAAAATAAGTAAGAAATTAGCGGGTAATACTTACGGTAATATAACGTTAAAGTTAAATATTAATTTTAGATTTAAGGTAACGCTTTATATACGATAAAAAGGCCCGGCTAATTTTATTAAATAACTATTAATTTCCTAGGTTATTAAAGGATATAGTTAGGCCGGTACTCCTAGACTTATTATCTTTAAACGGCCCTATAAATTTTATATTTTAAAAAAATAAAGTATAAGTAAAAGCTCCGTTAAGTTAGCATTATAAATTAAAGTAAAAAGGGTAAATAAATTAGAAATATCGTACGACGCTTATATTTAACTCCTTTAAAAAATAACGGTAAATAATCTTTAATTATTTAATATAATTTTATCCTTTATAGTACCGTAATACGATTACGATTATACTATATTAAATAAATATATTTTTAAGCCGTTTAACCGGTATATTCTAGAACCTTATTTTTAAAAGCTTTATCGTACGAGGTAGTAACTTTAATAATAAATAAATAATAATAAAAAGGAAAGATCGAAGTTTATTTACCCGGTCTAAGTATAATTAGGCCTCGGTCGTATAATAAATATAATTATTATTTTTTTTTTAATTAAAGTTAAGTAAAGGAAGGATTTTCGGTAATATATTATACGATTTAATTTTAAGGCCGTTAGAAATATATATTATTAGGATCGGAAAAAAAGGAATACCTAATTTTATTTTAGTTTATATTATCCTTTAAATTATTTTAAAGAATTTCCGGAAAAGGAACGTCCGATATTAACGAAAAAATTAGGTTTTACACCGTACGATTAATTTTATTAATTAAAATATATATTATCTCGGCTAAGGTATTAATAGTAATAAAGATATTTTAATATATAATAATAATACCGTTAAGCGTAAATTTATTTTCGGATATTATAGAATTATTAATAGTTATACTATATATATAAGCCTTTAAAACCTAATTTATTAATATAGGGTAATTACTTTAATAAACCTTAATTATAAACTTTAAGACTTTAAGGCGGATAATATTAAAGAGATTAGGTTTTTTACTTACCTTTTTTAACCGGGAAAACTCGTAAAGTAAGTATTATACGATAAAGGCTTTACCGAAGGTAATAATAGTAAATAAAAGTTATATAAAATCGGATAAAGTATATTACTTTCTATTATCCTTTAGGGCTATAATAGCTAAAGTAAAAAGGAAGGCGCTTTCGTACGACGACCGTAAGAAAGAATAATTTAAAAGTCTAATAAAAAAATTAATAAATATTCAATTTAATAATTTTCGTCCGGCCTTATTATTACTATAATAAAACTCCTATACTACTTATATAATAGTCTTTAAACTTTTAATTTAATTAGCGTTTAATTTATATAATAGCTAATCCTATTAATCTTAACTCTATATATAATAAATATATTTAAAAATATTTTTTTAAATAAAAAAGTATTTCTATATTATACGAGGGACTAGGTTATTATTATTAAAAGGTTTATTAAGTTTTTAATCGATTATTTTTTTATTAACCTCGAATAGGACCGTATAACCGACTTTATCGGATAACGACCTTACTATTATATCGGTAATAATTTAATTAATCCTTTTCTAGATTTTTTAAAGGACCGTAAACGTAATTAGATTTTTACTGTTTAATTATTCTTTATTTAAAAATTAAGAAATTATAAAGTATAAAGCTTACCGGTCTAAAGACCTAAAGTAATATATTTAACTTATTTTAGTTAATTAGGAATTTAAAGCTAATCGTCCCTTATTTACTATAATAATTATTGATATTTATTAAAAAGTTAAGTTAATTATATAAAAAGATTTTATAAACTATTTTTTTCGTTTTTAAATTTATTATATAAGGTCGGGACTTCCGGCTATTAGCTCCGTTAATCGTACCTTAAAGTATTTAATAATTAACCGGCTTTTAAAAAAACGTTAATAATATATTTTAGTTTTTTAAAGTCTTTAATATTATTAAGCTACTTTAATATTTCCTCCTTTTATATTAGGGTTAATTTAGTCGTGCCTTATACGGTAATACTCCTGTATCGCCCTTTTGGTCCGTACGATATAGACGTAAGTATCGTACTTTAATCTATTAAAAGAAGGCTTCCCTAGTTCTAGAATTAGGTTAATTACTGTAGGAGGAAGTATAAGGTTTATTAAGTTTTATTATTTTCGAAAGACCGTTAGTAAATTATTATACTTTTATATAATATCCGGTTTATCTATAGCTATAATATTTTTATAAGACGTACGAAGATAAGTAAGTACTTTATTTATAAAAATAGCTACCTTATATTTCTTATAAATAAAAATTTAAAAGTAGGAGATATAAATAAAAGGTTTTATTTTAGTATAGTATTAATCGTAATATAATAGTTATATACGATGTAAGATATTATAATATTAAAGTTTATTACTAAGTTTTTTTGGGGAAGGATACCCCGTTAAAGAGTAGAGTGGGTCACGTGTAAGTGGATAAGGGCAGTAGCGTGCGGTTACCGGGGTCTGGGTCCCGTACGATGGTCAGGGCACGCCTGGCACAAAGGCAGTTGCGTGGGCATGCCTAGCACGAAGGCAGTAACGTGTGGCTGCCGGGTGCACACCTTTTCTTCTAAATCTCTCGAGAGGCTAGTTATGTAATAGCGACTTTAATTCTTATTAAAATCCTTTTATAATAAACTTTTTTATCGTATAAAATAATTGACTTTTAATTAATATATAAAATAGCTCTGGTCCTTAATACCCGTGGTTCGTACGAAGTTATCGATACTAGCTAGCCTTATATTAAAAGGCTAATAAATAGCTTCTATATTAATATAAATATATATCTTTCCCGTACGATAATACTTAAACTAATAAATATATAAGTAATATGGTAAGTAATTTCGGCCTTACTATCGGCCGACATTAAATACTGAAATGGTGAGAAAACACACAAAACAACCACAACACTATAAATGTGTCCCAAACAGGGTTCTGAATAAACACTCCTGCGTGACAGTGGCTCGCTCGCAGGCCGCACTTTACGTAGGATAAATAAAAGACTCTGTGGGCTCGCAGGCCACATAATAAGTACCGGATTGGCCTGATTAGAGGGCCAGAACTGCCTACACGTATATAAAGCGTAAAAATACGAAGAAATAAAAGTTAATAATTTATTTAAAATAGAATGTCCGAAGTAAACCGTTTATATATATAACCCCTGAACCCCCGAATCTTTAAAGAGCCCCACTTCCTTACTTATACCCTTAGGCCTATAGCCGCACCTTAAACTAAACCTCCCTTCGTATTTAATTACTATAGACTAGTAAGTAAATACGTATATAAATAAAAATATTTCCTCCTTAATTAGAAAGAAACCTATATTTACTTTTCGGATTTTAAAATATACTTCCGTCCTTATCGAGCTATTATAACCGGTAACCTAATAATCTCCTTCCTTTATTTTTAAAGGATTTTAGGGGCCTACTTTTATCTTATAAACTTAAATATATAATTAAATAAAAAGTATATTATTAATAATCTTAAATAATTATAAATAAAGGGCTAGGCGATTACGGATTTAGAAAGGAGTAATAAGTTTATTATTACCGGAGTATAGAATTTAAAGGGTATTATTACTTTACTTAATCGTTAAAAACTACTTGACGTATTACTTAATTTAAACCCTTTATAATTAAAGGAAAAACTTATAATATATTTATCTCCTTTAATAGTAATAATTAAAGTTAACGGAAAATTAAAAAATAAAGTAAAATAGGAAATTAGTAGGGACTTAAAAGAAAATAAAAGGATATTAGGTAAGTTAAATCTTTTTATATTTATTAAGTTTTTTAAGCCCCTCCTCCTTTATTTCTTATTATATATCCTTTAATTAAACTTATAACCTAAAGCCCTCTTTACGTAACTTATTTATAACTTTATTATTTTTTTTTTTATAACGCTTATAGTTTTATAGTCTTTATAATAACGATTTTCTTTTTAAACCTTTATTACTATTAAATCCTTTTCTTTACTATATAAAACTCTTTCCTAAAAGTAAATATAATAATACTTTAAAATTTAAAAATTATATTCCTATACCTTACTCTATTTACCGTAGGTTAGTCTCCTTACTTTTACGTTAAGGTTATAATAAAAAATATAACGGATATAAAATATTAAATAAAAAATAATATCCGTTTAATATCTTTTTTAATTCTTCGACGAATCTATATAAATTAAAATACTAATAATAATATTATAAATATTTATTATTTAATAGCTCTTATTATTAATATAAATTAAAAGGATTTAATATCGTCGGTTAAAGGTATTATAATTATTATTAAGTAGGAAAAAGTATATCGATAACTTTATTATAATAAAATTTAAAAGTTTTTTAGGGATCTATATATAACGCTTAAAGATCTTTTAAAGAAAGTACCGAAAAGTATAAGTAAAGACCGAACTAGTAAATTACTATTTAGCTTTTAATTAACTTTAAAAGTTATATATTATATAAATAAAAGAAGTTATATAAATACCGTAAATATAAATCTAATTAAGAAAAATTATTAATTTTAAATTAAAAAAAAAATATTTAATAATATTAATCGAAAATTACTCTATAAAAATAATATTAATTTAATCGGGCCGTTTTTTTATAATATAATTTCTTAAATTATTAATTAAATTAAAATTAAAGCGGATAGGCTAAAAAATATTATTATTTTAAAGAAAGAAAATACTACGCGGGAGGCTAGAGTTATAGACCCTATTGATATTTTAAAAGTATACTTTCCGAATAATTTCCTTAACGAAATTATTAAGAGGGCCGAATTTTTTAATAATAATAAATTTTTCTTATAATATATTATAAATAGACTTTAAAAAAAATATTAATAATATTATTCTATAAGAATTAAAAAAGAAGAATATATAATATAATTTATAATTAAAAGATTATTAAAAGGAAAGTAAAGAATTTTTAAAAGAAAAAATTAAAAAGAAAAGAAGATTTTTAATAAACCTTTATTCTTTATTATTTACTTAGTTTATAAAGTAAAATTAATAAATAGTTACGTAAACCGTTTAAAAAAAAGAAAAAGCGTTTTAATAAATTTCTTTATTATTAAGATTTATAGGACCGGTTACGTAATTTTATCCTTTAATTATAAATACTTATATTAATTTTCCCCTCTTTTATTTATTCCTTATTTCTTTTTAATATTTATTAACCGTTTTTTTATAATAATTTTAATTTTAAAAAAACCTATTACTTCGTTTAATTAAACGGTCGACGACTTAATTACTTAAATGCCCACGACCTCTTTCGTTAAAAAACTTTTTAATTAAATTAAGAGAGTCTTTAACTTTATTACGTACGACTAGTCCGAGGTCACTATAGACCTTACTTAAAAGCCTTTACTTATTACCTTTACTTATTGTCCTACTAATCTTACTTATATTTTTAATAATTAAAGCGTTATTTATAAAAAATATATTTAGATTTAGCGTCTTACTTATATTTACGACTCTACTATACTAAAAGGTATTAATATTTATTATAATATTTTTCTTCTTTATTAAATTACTTTTTAATATTTAAAAATTCCCTTTTTAAATCCCGACTATATAACTACTTCCTTTTACTTTAAATAGTTTCTTTTTAATCCGACGAAAAAGGGGGGTAAGAAAGAATAATAAATATTTTTTAAGGATATTAATATAAATAAAATTATTATTAATTATATTTCTAAAGCGTTATCGATTAATTCCGTTAAACGGGTTTTTATCGAACGGTTTAATAAGTAGTTTTTTAGGCGTTAGTTATTCGAAATCGTTAAACCGGTTTATTACTTTAAAGGCTTATTTATTTAAACTACCGGATTATTATAAATATTATTTTTTTAATTATACTTAATTTAATATTAATATATAGGATTTAATTATATTAATTTATATAATAAATATAATTAAAGTTATTACCGGTCTTTCATAACGTTTCCCGATAGTATTAAAATTAAAATAATATAATTATATTTTAATTATATAGGAAAAGAAGATTTCGATTAAAAATATAGAAATTATTAATATAAAGGTATTTATTACTTATAGTTTAGTATTAATAAAAATAATTATTACTTTAAAAATTTTAGTAATAATAGATTATCGAAGTTAGATCGTAATACTATAAGCTTAATCCTTAATAGTAAGGGAATTAATTAGGATTAGGAGTAAAAAAAATAGTAAATTAAATATAAAGAGCTTAAGAAATAATAAATAAATAAAAAAAAAAAAGAAGAAAGAAAAAGAATAATTGTTTACTTCTTTAGATTAAAGGGGGGGGTATAAAGAAAAAAACGAATAAAAAAAAAATAATAAGAAAAAAAAAAATAAAAATAAAATTTAATATAATAATCTTTATTTTAATTAATTATTTCCTTTAATATCTTTCCTCTCTTTAAAAATAAATAATTTTAATAGCTTTATTCTTATAATATAACCTTTAATACTTTTTTAAAGAATAATAATTATAACCTTTTCGTTATTACTTCTCTTTAATTACCTTAAAAAGTCTTTTAATTTACCCCTCTTTAAAATTACTTTTATACTTTTTTTTTTTTTTAAATCTCCTTTACACTTTAATATTCTTCCGTTCTATCTTAGTTTTCTCCTTAATTATTATTTTCCTTAATATTTTTTTTACTATTTTTTTTTCTTTATTTTTATCTTTTACTATATTTATACTTTTCTTTATTTTACTCCTAGATATTTATTAAATTTTTTTTAGTTTTAATTATATATCTATATCCTTTTTATTTATATATATATTTTTTAACTTAAAAAACTTCTTTACCCTATTTAATATATAAAAAGCTTATAATAATATCCTATTTAATATTTTTAAAAAGTAATAAATATTATTCGGTTCGACCTTTTTTATTCTAAAAGAGCCGTCCTAATAATACTATAGTTTCTTTATTATATTTATATTTAACTTTTTATTTATTTATATATTAATATTAAATCTTTTCTTTTAATTATATTACTTTTAAGTTTAATATTATAAATCCTTTCCTTATTTTTTTTTATTATAGCTTTTCATTTTACTATACTAACCTTTTTAATTATTAAAATAAAATTTATTTTTTAGGATTTTAATAGTCTTGCCCTTACCTTTATTAAATCTATAATCGTTCTTTCCTTTTAATATCCCTCTAATTTATTAAAATTAATTTTTTTTTATTAAACGACTTTTTATAATAATATATCTTTTTCGATTAACGTAATAAAATTAAACCTATATATTAAATAGAAAATACTATATTTATAAATACCTTATATTATAGTCCTATTAATAAATAATATATAAAGGAACTATTATTTTTACTTTTTCCTTATTTTATTTATTATTTTTATTAGTATCGATATAATTAAGATATAATTAAACTTCGTTACTCTATTTATTTTTATATTATAAAGTAAAACTATTATCCGGAAAACCCTTAGCCTCTTTAAAATCTTAATAATTTCCTTTTTAAATTTAAATTTGCCGTCTATTACTACGATTAAAGGGTAATTTTATTTAAAAATAATATCGTATAGAATAAAGTTCTTAATTTTAAAAACTTTATTTAATTTTAAAATCTTCGCTTTTAAATACCTAATTAAGTTATTCCTTGCCTTTAAAAGGTAAGCTTTTTCTTTCGAAACTATTAATAAGAATTATACGTTTAAATATTACTTTATAAATAAAGTAATTAAAGGTTTAATATATAAATACTAATCCTTTTAATACTTTAAACTTTATTATTAATATTATTTATATATTTTAATTTAAACCTCGACGTTAACGTATATACTTTTTTAATAGTAGTTTTTTATTACTTAGGTATAAATAACTTTTCGTCCTTTATAACTTATTTCGTTATAATACGTATTAAAGACTTTTTTTCGTTTAATTAAAAGATTAATAATTTTTTAAGAAGGAAGTTTCTTTTATTTAACTTAAAAAATAAAACTTTATTTTTAAAAATTATTTTTAAAGTATTATTTTTAATAGTTTAAATATTAAACCTCGTTTTAACCTTTAGCTTTATATTAATTATAAAGAACTTAATAATAATATAAAAGTAAGGAAACTATAGTTTATTTAAATAAAAGCTTTATTTAATAATTTCCTTTTTCTTTTTCTTAACGTTTACTTATTAAATATTTATTTCTTAAATTTCGTTTTTTTAAATCTTTTTATCGACCTTATTATTAATATTTAATTCTAATTCCTTTTCTTTTAAATTAAAGAAACTAAATAGTTTTCTCGATAATATATTTATTATAAAGTTTTTACTCTTAAAAATATAAATAATTATAAAGTTAAAAAGTTTAATTTATTTTAATTATTTTATTATTAAAACGTTAAAAACGTTATTAACTATTTTTTAAACTTAATAAATTACTATTTAAATATCCGTTTTTACCGTAAAATATACCCCGAAAAAATACTTTTTAAATCTCTTTAAAGTATATAATAGTCCTCTTAACTCCCTCTTAATAGTATCGTACTTTTATTTAATTAGGCTTTAAATACTATTTTCGAACCGATAAAGGTACCTTTTTCTATTAAATTTTATTTATTTAATTACTACTCCTTACTTAATTAAATTTATATTAAAAATAATAAAAATTTTATTAAAATAATTATTATTAAATATTAAAAAAGTTAAATATAATACTTTTATAATTAAAAAGGTAAATTATTTTATCGTACCTTATTAAGCTTCCGTTTATTCCTATTTCGTATCCTTCTTTATTAAAAAATATAACGGAGCTACGATTAAATTAAAAAAAAGTATTTATAATTAATAATAGCCGGTAATCCTTATAAAAGTATAAATATTTTTAAAACTATAATAAATTCGTTATTCCTTTATTTTTATTACTTTTATTTAATTAAAAAGACGTTTATCCGGTATATAAAAATAGTTAAAGATAATAATTTTCCGTTTATATTAAAGGGATTTTACAGTTATAATTATAATTTTTATAAATTTATAATTAAATAAAATTATATTAATATTCTTTAAATACTTTAAGACCTATTTTTTAACTCTTAACTTTTCTTTTTTACTATTATAGTCCTACTTTAGCCCTTTTATTATAATATTATTTAAATATAGCCGGTATACTTATAAAATAAAATTTTAAAAAACTTTAATTACGGTTTTTTAAAATTAAATTATTAAGTTAATAGTTCCTTAAAGTAAAGTATATATTTTAAATAAATTAATAAATATTACGAAAATAGTAAAGTCCCGGCTCGTTAAGGTTAATTTAACTTAATTATATCCGGAAAAAAAAGTTAAATAAAAAAATAATAAAATACTTTATAAAGTCCTTACTAAATTCTTTAATACTTAGTAAGATAAAAGTATTTTATTATATAATCTTATTATATTTTTAAATATCGTTAATTAAACGGAAATTACTATCTTTTTTTTTTATTAAAAATTAATTAATATAGTAAGAACTATACGTTTTTTTAATAATATTTCTCTTAATTTATTCCTTAAAGAAGTCGATAATTTTTTTTATTAATAATTTTAAAATCGAAATAAACTTACTTTACTACGATTTATAAAAAATAGTCTTAATATATTAAATAAAGAAAATTTCTTTAAGTATTTATTTATATTCGGTAAAGTTTTATATTAAAATAACTTTTTTTATAAATAAAATTATTATAAATACTTTAACTTTTTAATTTATTAAAATATTAATAATTTATTTAATTAAATTAGTTAACCGTTTTAAAATTAAGCGCGACCCTTTAATTATTTTAAAAAACTTAAGGACTATAATATTATTAAATTTTAAATTATATTATAAGGATTCCTTAATTATTATTTATTTTTTTATTTTTTAGTTCGGATTTCCTTCGGAAATATTATTATTTAATTTAATATTATTAATTAATTTTACCTTTTTATTTACTTTTTTATATATCGTAATAATAATAATAATTTCCGTAAACGTTAATTAAACTTATTTAAAAGTAGCGATTAAATTAATTTTTATATTATTTTTTTTTTCGGAAAAGGGCGAAGATAAATAATATTTATATAGTTATATAGTAAAGAAGCTACGTTAATTTAATTAAGTAAAGAACTAATTAAATATCCTTAAATATATAAATATAATATCGGGCTTAAATAGGATTATTATATTAATCTTTCGATTAAACGGTAATAATATTTTTAATAATCGTAATACCGGTAGTATTAATAATATTAAATATAAATTTATTATAAAGGTCGATAGTAGCGGTTATTTTTTTTTAAATATTTTATCCGAAATTAAAGTTTTTATTATAATTTTTACTTTTTTAAATTAAAATAAAGACTTTTCTTTTTAGTAATCCCTTATATTTCTTTTCTTTCTTTCCTTTTAATTATTAATATTTTTTCTTTCTTTACTCTTAATATCCCCCTTTTTTTTATTTTTATAAAAAATAATATTAAACGTTAAATAATAATTTAATAATAATAAACTTAACTTTCTTAAAATAAAATTAAATAAAAAACGTTTAATTCTTTTATTTAACTTCCCTATTACTTTATTTCTTTCTTTTAATTCCTTTATTATTTACTTAAGGATAGGTATTTTATCGTTAACTAATCCCTTAAATATTTATAAAAATTAATTAGCGGGAAAGGTATTACTTCGATTTTTATTATTATATTCCGCTTTTATTTTATTAATTACTTCTTTTTTTACTATATAAGTTTTAATTAATTTTTTTATATATAATATATTTACGTTAATTATACGGCCCTTTATAAAATTAAAAGTAAGGTTTATATTTATAAAAAATAAAATATTTAATAATAAATTATAAAAGCTTAAAACCTTAATATTATTAATAATAAAAAAATAATATAAAATTAAAACCCTAATTAATATTATTAAAGCTTAGGTTTTACTTATAAATATAACCGGATCCTTATAAAGGCTTTTAAATTATAAGTTCGTTAATATTATTAATAAATAAAACCTTTTAGTTATAACCTTATTAATTAGATTATACTCCGAGCCTATATTTAATATTATTAATACTTTCTTTAAAATTAGCGAAACGAAATTATAATATAGTAATAAAATATTATAAATTCGAATAATAGTTCCTAAAAAAGTTTATTTATTACCGGAAAATTAATTAACGGACGTAAATAGTAAAGTCCGTAATTATTTTTCTAAACTATTATTTAATTAAACTTTATTTTCGATAATCTTCTTTTAAATACTTCCCTCGACTATACTATATTTACTATTTATTATAATTCTATATAGAACGGAAATAGTTTTCCTTTAATTAAATAAAGGAATTTTATTATACTTAACCGTTTAAAAATTTATCCGAACCGTTAATTATAAAGCTTTTTCTTTTTATAGAACCTCTTTCTTTCTATCCGGGGTACTTTTAAAAGATCTACGCTACTCGATTACTTTAGTATCCTCGGTTATATTTTTTAAATAATTTATTAACCGGTAAATAAATATAAATAAAATCCTATAATATTTTTTTAATATAAATTTAATTTAACCGTAAATATATTTTTTAGTTTTTTTAATAATATAATCTTTAAAATCCTTTACTTTACTATTAAATAACTTTAAGTTATTTCGGATTTTATTTTTTTAATTAAATAAATTACTTTCTTTTATTATTTTTTTTTTTTTTATACGGGGGTAAGTATTACTTTCGGGTATTTAATTAAGGTTAAATTATTTATATTATTTTCCGGTAAATCCTCGATCCTTACTCTTTTTACTTTTTATACGCTTACCTTTATTTTTACTTTTTAATTATAAACGATTATTAAAATATCCTTAGGGCACTTTAAAATACTTTTAAGTAATTACTTTTCTACTAAATAGCGTTATAAAGTATTTTTAATAATATAATTATTAATTAAATTTTCGTTAAACGGTACGTAGGGTTTAAAGTATTTATAAAGTTTATTTAATTTAATATTTATAATTTTAATTATTTAAATAATTATTAATTTTTTTTTTTAATTAAAGAAATATTAAACTTATATCCCTTCCTTTTATAAACTTTTTAGTATTTAACTTATTTCGTATAGGCTTTATAGGCCCTATTTAATTTTAGTTTTAACGAAATTATAGCCTAAATTAAATTATTAATTTTCCCTTTATACTATACTTTTTTTATATTTTTTTAATTAAATTATATTTTTTTATTATTTAATTACTTTTTTTTACCGATATATATTTTACTTCCTTTAATATAATATAATCCTTACACTTTATTATATTTTTTTTTAAAATATTCTATTGATTTAACGTAATAATTAGTTTTACCGTACTAAAAATACTTTTTAAACAAAGGAAAATTATCGCAATACTATCTCCTTAATTTCCCGAACTAAATATTAATATTAATAAAGGAAAAGGTATTAAAGAATAAATTTATTTCCCCGTTAAAGTTAATATTAAAATTTAAAGGGTAAAGTATTTAATTTCCTAAATATTAAATATAAATCCTTACTATTCTAAATTTATCGTTTCCCGATATAAAAAAGTTATTATAAATATTTACTTTTAAATATTATAATATTATTTTTTTATCTATTATAATATTAATTACTATATATTAATTAAATATTTTTACCGCCTAATTAAAGGTAATAGGGAAAGGTATAATAATCGTTTTATCCTCTTTATAGATTTTTCCTCCTACGTTATATTTATCTTCGATTATATTATTAATTTAATCGCTTTAAGTAATAAAATTTATAGATTTTAAACGACGTTCGGATCCTTTTTAGTTAATAAAGATTATTTTTATAGACTTAAAGAATTTTATTTAAAAGTAATTAATTACTTTAGTTCTTACTACTTTTTTTTCTTTAATCGGTACTCGAGAGAGTAGTTTAAAATAATTAAAAATAACTTTTTTTAACTCGTTTATACTATTAAAAATAACTTTAATATAAAAGTTATTTAATTCCCTATAAATATTTTTATTTTATCGGGAATCGTAAATCTTAAAAAAATATTTAAGGCGGATAATTAAAATAAATTAAATATTAATAAATATAAGTAAGTTTATATATTTATCGATTTATTTATTTATATTAAAGTTATATTAAAATTTAAATTTATAAATATATAAAGTAAATTCTATAACTTAATACTTTTTATAAGTATTTTCGAAACGCTTTAGATATTTTATAAAATACTTCCCTTTAAAATTACTTTTAAAACTAATTTTCTTTAGATTAAGGAATTTATATTAAAAAAAATATATAAGTATTATAAAATAAAAGGTTAGCTAATTAAACGTAAAGGACCCCTAAAAGTAACGATAATTAAAATAAAGTCCTATAAAATAAAGGTATCCGGATTACTAAAATTAATATATAAACTTAAAAAAAAGAGCGGGATATTTAATATATCGAGTAAGAAACGTAATATAATTCTAAATAGTAAAATTTAAATAATTATAAAGTTTATTTAATACGTTAAGGGTATTAAGGTATATAGCCAGGCTACTTTAATTAAAAAAAAAGTAAGGGGTTTTAGCGTTTTTAAAGTAAGTACGGTTCGTAGTTAGAGAAAAAACAAATAGTAATAATTTTAGAAATTTAATTATTAAAATAGTTACCTTTACTATAAAACGAACCGTAAAAGTTTAATACTTTTAATTATTATTAGGAAAACTAACGAAAGTAATAAATAAAATATTATTAAATATATTAATATTCGATAATTATTATTATACTTACGTTAATAATATAATTTTTTCCTTATATATATTATTAAAAATAAAAAAATAATTATCCTTTATAATTTTAGTATATAGGTATAAATTACTTTTACTTAGATTAAAAAAAAATTACCCTCGTCTCTTTACTTTCGAGTCCCCGATATTTTAAATTAAATTAAGTTAGTAACTTTTTTAATAGTCTAATATCGTTAAGTAATATACTAAAAAGATTTTTTTTAATTAAAAATAGGAAAGGATTTTAATAATTATCGCCGAAATAAAATCCGTTAATAAATTAATTTTAATTAATACCCTTAATTTACTTTCCGGTTTTATCCGGATTATATACTTAACTCTCTATATACGAATATCGGAAAGCCCGGAATATAGTCGATAATAAAAATATTTTATTTAATTAAATAAAGATAAATCGTTTTTATTAAACCTCGCGGGGTTTAATAAAATTATCGGCGCTTATTATCGTTCGTAGCTTTATATTATTTTTAGTACCTAGGGCTTTTAAGTTTAGTTTAGACCCTAAACTATATTTAATCCGGATATAACCTCTATTTAAAATAGTAAGAAAATATATAAAATAACTATAATACTATAAATATATCTTAAATAGGGTTCTAAATAAACATTCTTGCGTAATAGTAGCTCGCTCGTAAGCCATACTTTACGTAGGATAAATAAAAGACTCTGTAGGCTCGCAGGCCACACAGTAAGTACCGGATTGGCCTGATTAGAGGGCCAGAACTGCCTGCACGTATATAAAGCGCAAAAATACGAAGAAATAGAAGTCGATAATCTGTCTAAAATAAAATGTCCGAAGCAGACCGTTTATATACATAACCCCTGAACCCCCGAATCCTTAGAGAGCCCCACTTCCTTACTCATACCCTCAGGCCTATAGCCGCACCCCAAACCAATACGTTCCCGGTAAAGTAAAGGGGGCTAAAGTACTAGCTCGTCCGAGCTACTTTAATATAATTTTAATCCAAAACCGTAATTTAATAACTATTTTTACTTATATTACCTATATTAGTAAGCCTAATAGGGAGCCGTTTAGGGATTATTATATAACGGATAGGTATTAGGGTAATGCTTATAGTAACTATAAGTAGAGGGATTATAATAGTAAATATAGTTTCTTTACTGCTATTTAAAGGGGTATTATAGCCGAAGGGAAGGACGAGGGAAATAAGTAAGCTATGGAAAGAAGCTAGAAACTTATAATTATTAGTAATTCCAATAATTAAATAAGTTATATAATAATAAAAATCGAATTTATAATTTTTATTTATTATTTAGATTTTTATAATACTCCTATAACGATATATTTAATATTATTCTATATAGCTCGTTATAGTAATTTTAATGATACCTTTGTTTTTTAATTTAATAGGAAAAATCTTATTAGATCGTATAAAAAATTATTCCCTTATATAACCTTATACTACTATATACGTATATTACTAATAAACTTATACTTAACTTTATATCTTTTACTTTTATTTTCTTATTATTCGTACGATAATATACTTAATACTATTCTATATAACTCGTTATAGCGATTTTAATAATACTTTTCTTTTTTATTTTAGTAAAAGAAATCCCATCGGATCGTATAATAAACTATTTAATTATATAACTTTATATTACTATATACGTACATTATTAATATATTTATATTTAACTTTACCTCTTTTACTTTCATTTCTATATAGCTCGTACGATAATACACTTAATATTATTCTATGTAGCTCGTTATAGCGATTCTAATAATACTTTTTTTCCTTATTTTAGTAAAAGAAATCCTATCGGATTATATAATAAAATATTTAATCATATAACTTTATATTGCTATATACGTGTATTACTAATATACTTATACCTAACTTTACTTTTTTTATTTATATTTCTATATAGCTCGTATAATAATATATTTAATATTATTGTATATAGCTTATTATAGTAATTTTAATGATATTTTTAATTTTTAATTTAATAGGAAAAATCTTATCGGATCGTATAATAAACTATTTAATTATATAACTTTATACTATTATATACGTATATTACTAATATATTTATACCTAACTTTATATCTTTTACTTTTATTTCTATACCGCTCGTATAATGATATATTTAATATTATTCTATATAGCTCGTTATAGTAATTTTAATAATATCCTTACTTTTTAAGTTAATAGGAAAAATCTTATCGGATTATATAAAAAACTATTCCCTTATATAACCTTATATTACTATATACGTATATTACTAGCACCTAACTTTATATCTTTTACTTTTATTTCTATATACTTTATACGATGATATACTTAATACTATTTTATATAGTTCGTTATATTAATTCTAATAATACTTTTCTGTTTTAATTTAATAGGAAAAATCTTATGGGATCGTATAATAAACTATTTAATTATATAACCTTATTTAATTATATATATATATATTATTAATACGCTTATACCTAACTTTACTTCTTTTATTTTTATTTTCCTACCGCTCGTACGATAATATACTTAATACTATTCTATATAACTCGTAATAGTAATTTTAATAATACTTTTCTCTTTTAATTTAATAGGAAAAATCTTATTGGATCGTACAAAAAACTATTCCCTTATATAACTTTACACTACTATATACGTATATCGCTAGTACTTACCTTTATATCTTTACTTTTATTTTTATATAGCTCGTACGATAATATACTTAATACTATTCTATATAGCTCGCTATAGCAATTCTAATAATACTATTCTCTTTTAATTTAATGGGAAAAATCTTATCGGATCGTATAAAAAACTATTGCCTTATATAACCTTATATTACTATATACGTATATCGCTAGTACCTACCTTTATATCTTTACTTCTATTTTTATATAGCTCGTACGACGATATACTTTATACTATTTTATACAGCTCGCTATAGTAATTCTAATAATACTATTCTCTTTTAATTTAATAGGAAAAATCTTATCGGATTATATAAAAACTATTCCCTTATATAACCTTAAACTACTAATATACGTGTATTACTAGTATATATATACCTAACTTTACCTCTTTTACTTCCATTTCCACACCGCTCGTACGATAATGCACTTAATACCATTCTATATAGCTCGTTATAGCGATTCTATTAATGCTTTTCTTTTTCATTTTAGTAAAAGAAATCCCATCGGATCGTACAACTGATTCCTTAACGGATCCTACCCCCCTGCTTCTAAAGTGGGGCGTTTTTTTTGGTGCGCTTTTTAACGGATTGTACTACAATCCATCGGAGAATTACTAATAGGATTAAAGCCCTTAATTTTATTATCCTCGTCGTAATTAAAATTAAATGCGTCGTAATTATCGGACGATAGTATTATTTTTTTTTTTATAAACTTTTTAAAATAAAATAAATAAGAAATTAGTAAGTAATATTTATAATAATATAATATTAAGGCTAAATATTAATTTTAAATCCGAAGTAACGCTTTATATATAATAAAAGGGCCCGGCTAACTTCATTAAACGACTATTAGTTTCTTAGGTTATTAGAGAATATAGTTAGGCTAGTACTTTTAAACTTAATATTTTTAAACGGCCGTACGAATTTTACATTTTAAAAGGATAGAGTAGGGGTAGAGGCTCTATTAAATTAATATTATAAATCAAAGTAAAAGGGGTAAATAAGTTAAAGGTATCGTACGACGCTTATATTTAACTTCCTTAAAAAATAGTAATAAATAACCTTTAGTTATTTAATATAGTTTATTCCTTTATAATACCGTAATATATTTACAATTATACCGTACTAAATAAAAATATTTTTAAACCCTTTAACCGGTATATTTTAAAACTTTATATTTAAAAAAAAAAGATCGGAGTTTCTTTACTCGATTTAAATATAATTAAGCTTCGGTTATATAATAAATATAACCGTTACTTTTTTTTTAATTAAAGTTAAATAAAGAAAAGATTTTTAATAATATATTATATAATTTAATTTTAAAGCCACCGGAAATGAATATTACTAAGATTAAAAAGAAAGGAATACTTAATTTTATTTTAGCTTATATTATCTTTTAAATTATCCTAAAGAATTTTTTAAAAAAAAAATATTTAATATTAATAAAAAAGTTAGGTCTTAAACCGTACGATTAATTTTATTAACCAAAATATATATTATTTCGATTAGGGTATTAATAATAATAAAAATATCTTAATATATAATAGTAATACCGTTAAACGTAAACCTACCTTCGGATACCGTAAAATTATTAATAATTATACTATATATATAAACCTCTAAAATCTAATTTATTAATATAATTAATTACTTTAATAAACTTTAATTAAAAATCTTAAGATTTTAAAGCGAACGATATTAAAGAAATTAAGCTTTTTACTTACCTCTTTTAACTAAATAAACCTATAAAATAAATATTATACAATAAAGGCTTTACCGAGAGTAACGATAGTAAACAAAAGTAATATAAAATTAAATAAAGTATATTACTTTTTATTATTCTTTAAGGCTATAGTAATTAAGGTAGAAAGGAAGGTACTTTTATACGATAATCGTAGGAAAGAATAATTTAAAAGTTTAACAAAGAAATTAATAAATATTTAATTTAATAACTTTCGTCTAGCCTTATCGCTACCGTAATAAAACTCCTATAATAATTATATAATAATCTCTAAACTTCTAGTCTAACTAGCGTTTAATTCGTATAATAGCCGATCCTATTAATCCTAGCTTTATGTATAGTAAATATATTTAAAAATTCTTTTTTAAATAAAAAGAATTTTTTTTATTATACGAGGAATTAAACTATTATTATTAAAAAGTTTATTAGGCTTTTAATCGATTATTTTTTTATTACCTTCGAATAAAATAAAGTAATCGATTTTATCGGATAACGACTTTACTATTATATTAATAACAACCTAATTAATTATTTTTTAAATTTTTTAAAGGACTATAAATATAATTAAATCCTTACCGTTTAACTATCCCTCGTTTAAATTAAAAAAGGTCGTATAATATAAAGCTTACCGGTTTAAAAATCTAAAGTAATATATTTAATTTATTTTATTTAGTTAAGGATTTAAAGTTAATCGACCTTTACTTACTATAATAATTATTAATATTTATTAAAAAGTCGAGTTAATCGAATAATAAAATTTTATAAACTACTTTTTTTATTTTTAAATTTATTATACGAGATCGGGATTCCCGGCTATTAGTTTTATTAATCGTACTTTAAAGTATTTAATAATTAATTAGCTTTTAAAAAAACGTTAATAATATATTTTAGTTTTTTAAGGTCCTTAATATTATTAAGTTACTTTAATATTTTTTTTTTATATTAGGGTTAACTTAGTGATATTTCGTACGGTAATACTTCTATATTACTCTTTTAGTCCGTATAATATAAGCGTAAGTATCGTATTTTAATTTATTAAAAGAAAGCTTTTTTAGTTTTAAAATTAAATTAATTACTGTAGGAGGAAATATAAAGTTTATTAAGTTTTATTATTTTCGAAAAGCTATTAATAAATTATTATACTATCGTATAATATCCGGTTTATCTATAATTATAATATTTTTATAAAACGTACGAAAATAAGTAAATACCTTATTTATAAAAATAGTTACTTTATATTTTTTATAAATAAAAATTTAAAAGTAAAAGATATAAATAAAAAGTTTTATTTTAATATAGTATTAATCGTAATATAATAGTTATATATAATATAAGATATTATAATATTAAAGTTTATTATTAAAATTTTTTAAAAAAGGATACTCCGTTAAAGAGTAAAGTAAATTACGTATAAATAAATAAGGGTAGTGGCGTGCGGTTACCGGGGTTTAGGTCCTATACGATAGTTAAAATACGTTTAGTATAAAGGTAGTTACGTAAGTACGCTTAGTATAAAGGTAATTACGTAGGTACGAAGGTGGTAATATATAGCTACCGGGTATAAACCTTTTTTTCTAAATCCCTTAATAAGCTAACTATATAATAGAACCGTATTATTCTAATTAAAACGTTTAATTATATATAATAGTTAAGGCACGCTTAGTAAAAAGGTAATTACGTAAGTATATTTAATATAAAAGTAATTACGTAAATACGTTTGATACGAAAGTAGTTACGTAAGTACGCTTAATATAAAGGTAATTACGTAAATATAAAGGTAGTAACGTATAGCTACTAAGTATAAACCTTTTCTTCTAAATCCCTCGATAAACTAATTATATAATAAAATTATATTATTCCGATTAAGGCGTTTATCCCGTACGATAATTAAGGTACGTTAAGATACGAAGGTAGTAACGTATAGTTACCGGATATAGATTTTTTTTTCTAAATCCTTTAATAGGCTAGTTATATAATAAAACTATATTATTCCGATTAAAGCGTTAGTTCCGTACGATAGTTAAAGTACGCTTAATAAAAAAGTAATTACGTAGGTATATTTAGTACGAAGGTAATTATATAAATACGAAGGTAGTAACGTATAACTACTAAATATAAACCTTTTTTTTTTTTATCTTTCGATACGCTAGCTATATAATAGAGCTATATTATTCCGATTAAAGTATTTATCCCGTATAATAATTAAAGTATACTAAAATATAAAAGTAGTAGCGTATAGTTGCCGGGTATAAACCTTTTTTTCTAAATCCCTTAATAAGCTAGCTATATAATAAAGCTATATTATTCCGATTAAAGCGTCGGTCCTATACGATAATTAAAGCACGCTTAATAAAAAGGTAGTTACGTAGGTACGCTTAGTACGAAAGTAATTATATAGGTATAAAGGTAATAACATATAACTGCCGGGTATAAACCTTTTTTTTAAATCCCTCGATAAGCTAACTATATAATAATAATTTTAATTTTTATTAAAATCCTTTTTTAATAAACTTTTTTATTATATAAATTAATCGACTTTTAATTAATATATAAAATAACTTTGATCTTTAATATTCGTAACTTATATAAAGTTATTAATATTAACTAGCTTTATATTAAGAGGCTAATAAATAATTTTTATATTAATATATATATATATTTTTCCCGTATAATAATACTTAAATTAGTAAATATATAAATAATATAATAAGTAATTTTAACCTTACTATTAGCTAATATTGAATATACTTCTGGTAAAGTAAAGGGGACTAAGGTATTAGTTCGTTTAAGCTACTTTAATATAGTTTTAATTTAAAACTATAATTTAGTAACTATTTCTCCTTATATTATTTATATTAATAATCCTAATAGGGGGCCGTTTAAGGATTATCGTATAACGGATAGGTATTAAAGTAATATTTATAATAATTATAAGTAAAGGGATTATAATAGTAAATATAATTTCTTTATTATTAATTCAAGGGGTATTATAGCCGAAAGGAAGGACGAGGGAAATAAATAAGTTATATAGTAATAAAAATCGAAGTTATAATTTTTATTTATTATTTAGATTTCTATAATACTCGTACGATAATATATTTAATATTATTTTATATAGCTTACTATAGTAATTCTAATAATACTTTTCTCTTTTGTTTTAATAGAAAAAATGTTATCGGATCGTATAAAAGTCTATTCCTTTATATAACTTTATATTACTATATACGTATATTACTAGTATACTTATACCTAACTTTACTTTTTTTACTTCTATTTTTATATAGCTCGTACGATAATATACTTCATACTATTCTATACGGCTCGTATAAATAATTCTAATAATATCTTTATTTTTTAAATCAATAAGAAAAATCTTATCGGATCGTATAAAAAACTATTCCCTTATATAACCTTATATTACTATATATATATATATTACTAACACCTAACTTTATATTTTTTACTTTTATTTATATACCGCTCGTCTAATAATATACTTAATATTATTTTATATAGCTCGTTATAGCAATTCTAATAATATCTTTGCTTTTTAAGTAAATAGGAAAAATCTTATCGGATCGTATAAAAAATTATTTAATTATAGAACCTTATATTACTATATACGTATATTATTAGTACGCTTATACCTAACTTTACTTCTTTTATTTTTATTTTCCTACCGCTCGTATAATAATATACTTAATACTATTCTATATAGTATGACGAACCTCTATCCAGAACCTCTGAAAGGGATACCGGTTGAAGGCTACTTCTGAATAATCCTGGTTCGGTACAGCTAAACAGTGTACGACAAGATGTCTCAATATAAACACAAGATACCGTGAATACAAGGTTGAATTGCATACTGCGGAACTGTCTATCTACACTAGCCAGTTCCTCCGTATATATATACCTCGGGGCCCTGAGGTGCTCGCCCTGCTACGGCCCCGATCACTCCTAGCACTTTGCATCCTGCGAAGTGCTCGTCGTGCTATGCCTTCGATCACCCGTAGCATCTTGCATCCTGCAGACTGCTCAGGCCTCTTGGCGCCGTACCACTTCTGGCCAGCCTTGATTGGCTGTCTCCTGGTTTCCTTACTGATTGGCTGGGGACGCCCCGCGCCCCACCTACTGTGCGACCTGCCGTTGGGTTAACTGTGACATATAGCTTGTAATAGTAATTCTAATAATGCTTTTTTCTTTTAATTTAATAGGAAAAATTTTATCGGATCGTATAAAAAATTATTCCTGTATATAACCTTATACTATTATACACGTATATCGCTAATACCTAACTTTATATTTTTTATTTCTATTTTTATAAAGCTTGTACGGTAATATATTTAATACTATTCTATACAGATCGTTATAGTAATTCTAATAATATCTTTGCTTTTTAATTTAATAGGAAAAATCTTATCGGATCGTATAAAAAACTATTCCCTTATATAACCTTACACTACTATACACGTATATCACTAGTACACTTACACCCAACTTCACCTCTTTTACTTCCATTTTTATATACCTCGTACGATAACGCATTTAATACCATTCTGTGCAGCTCGTTATAGCGATTCTAATAATGCTTTTCTTTTTTATTTTAGTAAAAGAAATCCCATCGGATCGTACAACTAATTCCTTAACGGATCCTACCCCCCTGTTTCTAAAGTGGGGCGTTTCTTTTAGTACGCTTTTCAACGGATTGTACTACAATCCATCGGAGAATTACTGATAGGGTTACCGTATAATATAACCTATAGCCCTCCTCCTTTACTTAGTAAAACTCTATATAAACTATATTAAAAAACCGCTTTTTATGTAACTTATATAACTCCTCGCCCTCCTTATACCCGGCTCTATTTATCCGCCTATTTATTACCCGGGAAAAAATAATCCTATAATATAAATTACTATTCCGTACACAATACTTTATCTTTAATAATATTGAATATATAACCCTAGTAAATAACATTTTAATCGTACGATTCTTTATAAAAGAAATTACTAATTCGGCCTTTATTTTATTTTTACCGGTTCATTTACTTTCTTAAATGAAGTTCCTTAATATTTTTAGAAGCCCGGTATAGAAAATATATTATACGTTTAGAATATTAATACTAGTATTTGAAGTAAACGTTACTATAATAGTACCACTACTTTTTATCTACCTTCGTACGATCTTACTTTTCTAAATACTATTTTCTATACTACTATAATATACTAAATATTATAACCCTGGTACAGGACGGGTTATGGGGCCACGGGAATAGGGGCTAATCGGAAAAACGTACGAGAAGAACTAATCACAGTAAAGGACGACTGATTAGTACGCCCAGGGCACTGCAGACTAAGCAGTCGTGATCAGTGTACCAAAGGCACTGAGCAAGAAGTAAATATAGCTTAGCACAAGGTCTATATATACGGAGGAACTGGCTGGCATGGATAGACAATTCCGCAGTATGCAATTCAAGCTTGTATTCACGATATCTAATATTTACATTGAGACATCTTATCGTACACTGTTTAGCTATACCGAACCAGGATTATTCAGAAGCAGCCTTCAACCGGTATCCCTTTCAGAGGTTCTGGATAGGGGTTCGTCACACCTAATAGGGGGCCGTTTAGGGATTATCGTACGACGGATAGGTATTAAGGTAGTGCTTATAGTAACTATAAGTAAAGGGATTATAATAGTAAATATAGCTTCTTTACCGCTACTTAAAGCGGTATTATAGTAGAAGGGGAGGACGAGAGAAATAAGTAAGCTATAGAAGGAAGTTAGAAACTTATAATTATTAGTAATTCCGATAATTAAATAAATCGTACGGTAACGGAAATTAAATTTATAATTTTTATTTATTATTTAAATTTCCATATTATTCATATAAGTATATACTTAATACTATTCTATGTAGCTCGCTATAGTAATTTTAATAATATTTTTCTGTTTTATTTTAATAAAAAGATTTTATTAGATTATATAAAAAACTATTTCCTTATATAACCTTATATTACTATATATATATATTACTATTATATTTATACTTGATTTTATATTTTTTACTTTTATTTCTATATAATTCGTATGATAATATATTTAATATTATTTTATATAGCTCGCTATAGTAATTTTAATAATATTTTTAATTTTGAATTTAAGAAAAGAAATCTTATTAGATCGTATAAAAAACTATTCCTTTATATAACCTTATATTTCTATATATCTATATTATTAGTATCTTCATACCTAACATTACTTCTTTTATTTTTATTTTTATATAGCTCGTATAATAATATATTTAATACTATTCTATATAATTTATTTAAACGATTCTAATAATACTTTCCTTTTTTAATTTAGTAAGAAAAATCCTATCGGATTATATAATAAACTATTCGATTATATAACTTTATACTACTATATATATACATTATTAATACCTTTATACTTAACTTTATTTTTTTTACTTTTATTTTTATATAGCTCGTATAATAATATACTTAATATTATTCTATATAGCTCGTTATAATAATTCTAATAATACTTTTCTCTTTTAATTTAATAAAAAGAATATTATTAGATCGTATAATAAACTATTCGATTATATAACCTTATATTACTATATACATATATTATTAATATATTTATACCTAACTTTATATTTTTTATTTTTATTTTCCTACCGCTCGTACGATAATATACTTAATACTATTCTATATAGCTCGTATAGGCGATTTTAATAATATTTTTTTTTATTTTAATAAAAGAAATCCTATCGGATCGTATAATAAACTATTCGATTATATAACTTTATATTACTATACACGTACATTACCAGTACACTTATACCTAACTTTATATCTTTTATTTTTATTTTCCTACCGTTCGTACGACAATACACTTAATACCATTCTATGTAGCTCGTGTAAGCGATTCTAATAATACTTTCTTTTTTTATTTTGGTAAAAGAAATTTTATCGGATCGTACAATTAATTCCTTAACGGATCCTACCCCCTGTTTCTAAAGTGGGGCGTTTCTTTGGTACACTTTTTAACGGATTGTACTATAATCCATCGGAGAATTACTAATAGTCTTTCTTAAAATATTTTACTTTACTATAATTAAAATACTTAAAGTTATCTTTACCCTAGCCCCGGCCTTACAGCCTTTACTATTATATAATATTAACCTTTTTAAACCTCGTATATATTATCCTTAATATATAAATCCTATAAAGTTATTTCTTTTTTCTATTATTAGATCGATAGGGTCCCTATATACGCGTACCTTTACGCTCTTTACGGCGCTAATACTATCGATCGTCGATACGGACCGCTATTACGATATACTACTTATTATCTTTAATCGTTTCTCTCGATATAACTCGATTCAACCTCTTCCTTAAGCCCGTTATAGAATAACTATATTAACCTTTTATTATTACTTTTATTATAAAATATATTTATTTTAAATACCGTAGTATAATCGGTAATAAATTTAATTTACTTTAAATTAACTAGTCGTTTCTAAATACGCTTACCTTTATCGTACTCCCTTAATACCTTTTTAATTTTCTCTTCGAAATTCTTATACGACTTATAGTACACAACGTTTTGTTTTTGTCACCTGGGACTGCCCTACCACTGTGCGACTTTCCAAGTACTATAGTTATCGGAAGAGAAGGCTGGTCCTTTTACACGAAGAGGTGTCCAGCGACATACAATACTAATCTTGGTGGCCCGCTGGCCAAATGGTAAGGCGTCAGATTTCGGTTAAGAATTACCTCTGAAGATTGCGTGTTCGAGTCGCGCGTGGGTCGAAACATTACTTTTGCATGAGGGCGAGACAAGGTTATATTTTTTTGACACGGGCAAAAGGCTAGCTAACATTGGCAAACATATGTCCCTCTTATTCTCCCACCTCAGGCCTTGAGCTGCGCCGCGCGCTTCGCCGTGGTCCCAGATCGCGTTGCCTGTCCGTTGAGTGCACTCCTGCATGTGATAGTGCCAGGCCGGTCAACCCGTCTCGAGGAGAAGGACCACAATCCACTGCCGGGAGGAGTTGCCGCCATAGCGCTGGTTGTTGTGCCCCTGTCACCGGGATAAGTTACCTGCATGTTGACCTTCCAGTCGACCAGATACAAACTGCTGCAAGTGACACCGATGGTGCCACTCTGGCCGCTCGTCCAGGTGACGGCATCAACCGACACGATATCCGGCCCAGAGAACAGCGAAACGGTGTAGGTGAAGTTACCCGTGGTGTTGTGGTTTGCCGACGAAATGGCGAGGTGGAACACGTACTCCCCGGTGGGTGCAGAGCTGGCAAAGCGAACCGAGATGGACTTGGAGTCAGACGAAGGAGTGAAAGTGGCAAGGTTGGACTGGGTTCCAGCAGACTGATCGGTCAACACGGACCAGCTCCAGGTCAGGGTGTCGTTGCTGCCCATGTTGTTGTTGTCCTGGTAGCCGCGAAGGGTAAAGGTGTCATCGTGACGGACGTAGAGACGCTTGGTGTGAGGAACGGTGGCAACTTGGCTTCCGGTGGCAGAGATGGGGATCGTGGCATCGATACGGGGGTTGGCTGTCTGCGACCCCCCCTCGCCCGGCTCTCCAGGGGTGACCGGCCCGGCGCAAGTCGAAATGTTGAAGACGGTGACGCCGGACTGGGGGAAGGGGTCGAGGGGACCAAAGATGTTGCCATCCTCGTCGGGACCGACACCACGAGTCAGATGGGACATGGCGGCATACTCGTTGATGATGGGCTCGATGCCGGGAACGAGGAGCTCGGGTTGAATCCACTCGAGAATGGGAGCGACATACTCGCCCGCTACAATTCCGTTCCTGGTGACCACAGTCCCGCTAGAGGCAACCATGCGGTACTCACGCGTGTAGATGGAAGGGGTGGTCCCGTCGATGCGCGCGATCCACTTGTTGCGTCCACCCTCTTCAGGACGGGCCTGTCCAACACCGATAGATCTGTAGGTTTCATGGCCGGTGCAGGGATCGATATCAATGGCGCTGATGGAGACGGTGACGCTGGGATCACTCGTGTAGCCGATGAACCGTGTTTCGGCCACCTCGGCGTTGGTGTTGGGAGTGTACACGCCAACCAGTGTCTCTTCCACTCTGATATAAGCTGGGCTGCCTGTGGTGGTGATCTGAACGTTCCAGGCGACAATGTCGAAGCAGATGAGCTGGTTCTGCGCGTTGCGGAAGCCCCTGTACATGATAAAGTCTCCAGGAAGGAAAGGAGCCATGACTAACGGGTCGGGGGCTTGACTGTTTACTTTGGGTTAGTCAACAGACATCTTTGAGCCGGTTCGTACTTACAAGATTCTGCGTGGGGTGCCAGCAACAACAGGCCGCTGCGAGGATGGGCAAAGTGTGTCGTTGGACGACCGAGGGACACACATGGGGAAGCCAGAGAATGAGCTGACGCTGGGGCTTTTGTCATCGGCCACCATAAAGGGGGAGGAATAGCCGGCCGAGAAGACGGCATTGGGGTCGTTGATTCGAATGACGGGGCCATTCAGAATCTTCATGGTGCCGTCAAAGTTGATCTCTTCAATGTAGCCCTGATTGATCTCCATGGCGAATTCCTGAACAATGATCTGGGCTGCGATCGAGACGCCATTCACAATGTTGCCAGCGACCTGTTGTTCGGTTAGTATATTCTCGACGGTGTCGGATGATGTGAGAGACATACATTAACCTCGTATCCCATGACGGCAGCTTTTTGAGCTACAAAATTCTTCCAGGGCACATAGGCCGCTGGAAAGGTGACCAACATGTTCTTGGGAACCTGGACTGTCCATCCATTGACCGAGATGGTTCCTCCAGTGTTGTAGGAATCATCGGTGGCGGTGGCACTTCTAAGGTCAGTGTTCAAGCCCACAAAGCCAACGTTTGGTGTCACTCACTCAACAAGAGCTCCGTCCAGCCAGATGGGGATGTCAACCCCCAAGGCCCCGAGGACGAGGCAGAGAAGTGGGAAGAGCACAAACATGGCTCAAAGTCTGGGCAGCGTATGGTTCAGTGATGAATGGTTTGATGGAACCGGTTGTCCGTGGCTGATTCCAACTGGTTTCCCAAGGACACATTCCTATATCTTTATACTTTTGAACATCTCAACATAATCTCGGCAACTTCAACCGGTTCAGTCTTTTCACCTTGTACAACTTGTTCATAACTACATGACTATTCATATCGGCTCGACCTTCCAGGGTTCACTCATTGTAGACAACTGGGTAGTAACTCTGAACAGATCCCGAGGTACCTTCCCAATCCGACGATTCGATATTCTGGGCATTGCCGTAGAGATGGCCCCCGAGCTCAAGGGGTGACATAGACATGGTGTTGTTCATGTTGATACCTCGCATCTCATTACGGAATTGGTGAGCGACTGCGGCCCAGCCGACCAACTGCAGGAGGATGTCGCTCTCAGATGCTTGCCAAGGAGTATTTACAAAGACAATGAAACCTAAGGTTCGAGGATGCTTGGCTGCTTGGTGATGACCAAGGGGTAGGTCTCTCAGTGGGTTTGCATCCCTTAGCTAAATGCCTCGAACTGACACCCTCTGATACTACCACCGTAGATTAAGCGAGACAGGACAGACAGAGCAAACACCTATACTATACCGGCCATGTCACAAGATCGACCAAACTGCCGAGCCTCAACCACGGTTCGCCACCCGCGGCAGGCCTGGAGCGGGCCTGAGCACTGGGAGCTCCCGAGCTCTCTCAAAATAGATTCACCGTGCTGCGTCCAAAGCACCCAATAGTTCAACACGCTCGGTTTCATACACCTTTCTAGAGAAACGAGCTCATTTTTTTTGATGGGAGTTGGACTATCGATTATCATATTGGTTCCGGCAGCAGCAAGTCTACCCGACAGATGTCGCGTATTCCTGCTCCTTGTGTCTGTATGCATCCGCGGAGGATTGTGGGCACCTTTGTCTTGACATGTGCAGCTGGCAAGCCATCGAAGTAGGGTGCGGGGAAAGTTCCGTCTGCTCGTGTTCATTCCCAATATGTACAAGGCTTAGCGCGGGAGCAGCCATCACAGACGCCTGTCAATAATTCGGATTTAGGGTAGCATTCGTGGGTCGTGCCGTGCGAAGATGCAACCACGACGCTAACTCCGCCACCAGCCGAGCTCGCTTGTTGTGTTCGTTTAGAAGTGCCGAACCAGAGCTGCTGCATCGACGGAAACACTCCCTCGTCAGTAAGTCGGGTCAATGTCAATCCGGCAGTGGCAGACGATACAGCGATGAAAACGTCTGACATAATGCAAGCCTTGGGCTGTATGGCGGGCAAGTTGACACGAGCTGACATGGGATGACATGGGAGTCAAGGCTGTGGACATGGAGAGCTCGGTCCAATCATTTCCCCCTTGCCCCTTTTCTCGCCGCAAACATGCATCATTCACGTAGTCCATCGCGCTTCGACAGAAGCTGTAAAGGAGCAAATGAGTTGAAACATGGGCTCGGAATCCGTCGGATAGCATCCTGGACACGATGCCAAGAATACGAGATAGAAAATCAAAAGAGGATAAAGCCAGAGCGATCTATGTGCGGGAGTGAGGCGCTAGTAGCGCCATCGGTTTAAGTCAGGAGCTAGCATCCAGCTCTTCGGGGAAACATATGGAAGAAGCCAAGTGCAGAATCGTGCCTGGAGATTCCATGATCTCGTGCCAAAGTCTAGACCTGAGCCCTAATGCAGGACATTGATGTTGTGATGCCACCGTGATGCCCGCTGCTAAGCCTCAATTTATTGAACGCCAAGTATACCGTCGGCCTTGGGGAAACCAAGCCGTCAACGGCCCTTTCGATGTTAGTGTCTTGACAAAGCTTATCTCGGCTAAGCAAACCACCATTTCTTGGGAAACAAACGGTCAGACTGGGGTAGGAAGATATCGATAACAAGGCTTCTGTGTCTCGACCACCAGGTGTGGCTGCCACGCCGCGAGGCTCTCGTTGCATGTTCTTGGTGCCAATAATCAAGGGTAAGAATTCCCCTTTTAGCACACACCGAATGCAAAGGAAGAGGCGCTCGTCAGTCACCTGGGGCCACTTTATGACTGATGCATCCACCACAAGGATCTTGGCCAAACACCCCAGCGTGATATTGAAGATGGTGGATGCATCCACGCTTGCACTTTCCTCGGATTTGAGTTCATGAGGTCTACAACTTGACGACTCAAGGAAGTTCTTGCCGTCTTGCCCCGTGCTCACCACCATCACGATCCGATTGACGAGACTATCGGTTCACTAGCACCATCACATTGTGAATTGAGCTGTTCAGAGTCCAAATAGTGGCGAGTTGAGCCCAAGCGGCGCAAGCCGGGCGTCAAAATGATTCACTGCTCCTGGGACTCCACCTCCCGAGTTGCGAGGGTGTGGTGAGGAGGGATAAAAGAACCAGACTTCTTGCGTCTGGGACTCGAAAGATATCTCTCCTCAAGCGGCTTCCTCCCTTCCATCTCTCGCAATGTTGTCCATCCTCACTTCCGCTCTTCTCGCCGTCTCGGCCTCGCCTGTTGTCTTGGGTCGGGCTACGCCTGAGCAAAAGCACAAGCTGGTCGCCAGAAAGGATTGGGAGAGTCCTACCTATTCGTGGCTTTACCAATTTCCTTTGCCTATTCCTCCGGTCAAGACGCCCAAACTGTGAGCTTTTCTTTCATAATATTTGCTTGACTTGGGGTATTGATTCGATCATAGGACCGTTACCAACCCGGTGACTGGCAACCCCATTCACTATTACGAGGTCTACATCAACCGGTTCACCCAACAAGTGTATCCAAACAAGGGTCCCGCAACTCTTGTTGGCTATGACGGCATCTCTCCCGGCCCGACCTTTATCGTGGAGAGAGGTCATGAGACTGTTGTGCGCTTCGTCAACAATGCCAGCATCGAAAACTCGGTCCATCTCCACGGGTCTTACTCTGTGAGTCTCCTTGTCGTGGCTTTGATGGCTGGTGACTGACATTTGTCAAATAGCGCGCTCCTTGGGATGGTTGGGCAGAGGATGTGACCATGCCAGGCGAGTTTAAGGACTACTACTATCCCAACCAACAAGCGGCCCGTTTCCTTTGGTACCACGATCACGCATTCATGCACACTGCTGAGAATGCATATTTTGGTATGATGGCCATCTCTGCAGCTTTGTTTTCATCCGCTGACACATACAAGGCCAAGCTGGGGCCTACATCATTCATGATCCTGCCGAGGACGCCCTGAACCTTCCCTCAGGTTATGGTGTTCATGATATTCCTCTGGTGCTCTCTTCCAAGCAGTACAACAACAATGGCAGTCTGTTCACCACCAATGGTGAGACGGACTCGCTCTTTGGCGATGTTATCCACGTCAACGGCCAGCCCTGGCCTTACTTCAACGTCGAGCCTCGCAAGTACCGCCTCCGCTTCCTCGACGCTGCCGTCTCCCGCACCTTCAAGCTCTACTTCCAACGTCAAACCGGCAGTTCAGCCAAGATCCCTTTCCAAGTCATTGCCACAGATGCCGGCTTGATGACCTCACCAGCCACCACAAACGACCTTTACATCAGCATAGGAGAGCGGTACGAGGTTGTCTTTGACTTTTCGCCATTTGCTGGCCAAAACATCACCTTGCGCAACACGGACGACGTGGGCCAGGACGACGATTACCTCCACACCAACAAGGTCATGAGATTCATCGTTGGCAACACCCCAGTGACCGACACCAGCTCCGTTCCCAGCACTCTGGCTACTGTCGACTGGCCGACACCTGATGGAACCGGTGTGGACAGACACTTTAAATTTGACCGCTCCAATGGCGAGTGGCAGATTAACGGAGTCGTCTTTGCCGATGTCAATAACCGTGTGCTTGCCAATGTCCCCCGCGGCAAGGTTGAAATTTGGGAGCTCGAGAACGGCGGCGGCGGATGGAGCCACCCAATCCACATTCACCTGGTCGACTTCAAAGTCTTGTGGCGCTCGAATGACGATGGCAGACCGGTCTACAACTACGAGGCCCAGGGTTTGAAGGATGTTGTCTGGCTTGCGCCCAACGAAATTGTCAGAGTGGAGGCCCATTACGCCCCATGGGACGGAGTCTACATGTTCCACTGCCACAACCTGATTCACGAGGATGTAAGTATTGTTCTGCCCGTCGCCCTGAGCTCAGAGCTAACCTTGACACTAGCACGACATGATGGCTGCCTTCAACGTCACTGCTCTGACTGACTTGGGATACAACGAGACCGCGTTCCGTGACCCCATGGACGCCAGATGGAGAGCCGAGCCGGTCACGGCTGCCAAGTTCACGACGGCTGCCATCACCGAAAAGATTCAGTTCATGGCCGGACTGCAGCCCTACAACAATGTCGAGGAAGTCTTGGAGGTGCTCGACGAGTACTGGGCCACGCACAGCAAGCGTGACGCCCAAGACCCTGCTCCCAAGTCCAGAAGAATGAGAATTGAGGGCAGGAAGGTGAAAGAGGTCCGGTAATATGGTAAGGAATGATATTTGGAGTGGGTGTAGCGGTATAGGCATGGGTATGGCTTTGTAACAGTATGTACACATATGGTGGGAGGCAGGGTACATAAGTTTTAGGGTAACGATGCAATGTCGAGTTTTACGAATCCGTTCAGAGACACATTAGTGGCCAACTTTGGCATCCAGAAAGCAGTCACGTCGCCAGGATCAAAGTGATGGAAAACCTCGAGCATCATGGAGGCCAGGGCAATGTCATGTTTACTACCCCTAAACCCCTGAGCCATGACACCACAATTTGGGGCACCCAACGAGACAGCTTTGTAGATATCTGATATATCATAATCATTAAGTCATCAATCTACTCCAATGTCCACAGCTCACCCGTGGCCTGGGCCTCCTTGACGAGCTCGTTGTAAATGGCGAGCTTCTCCTCGTAAATCTTGACCCAATCCTCTTCCTCCTCTCTCTTGCTGGCTCCGCTCCCACCAAACGCTCTAACGGCAGCATAGTAGACATCCGCCAGAGCACGGCAGACGGCACCGTGGCCGTTGGAGCTGCACTGGTAAAGAAGACTGTGGCATGGTTAACATCCATTCAATGGGCCCGTAATTCCACAAGACAGGTACATACTCAACCTTGAACTTGTCGTCGATCCTCTTGCGGTTGGCATCCGTGAACCGGCTTTGCTTCTTGTAGTTTCTGTAACCAAAGTCGTGGCGGTGGCAGGCGGGAGTGAATGGGAAGCCAAACGGGTTGTCGGGGGAGTTTGAGCAGCCATCCGAGCTCCAGTCCAGAGACGCTGGGTTGCGGTTGTTGCGCCTGAGGTTGAACTGAGGGAGGGTCAGAGTGAAGATGTAGTTGTCCGTCGTGGCAACCGCTGTCTGTCTGGACGCGATGCCCGACGATTCGGCCGCGGGCAAGGCCATGACGGCGGGAAGAAAGGCGAGGAGGGAGAGTTTCATGGCGGCGGCTTTGAGAGGGGGTGAAGAGGATGAGGAGCAATGATGAGGTCTGGACGCCCATGGTATGGCTTTATACTTGATCCCTCTCTTGGTCTCATCCTCACAACGACAAGGAAACCACCGGCGGTTCCCGACCAACTGCTGGTCGTCAGTCACAAGACGGGGTTCTCGATATGGACGAACCTGCCTCATCCAGCAATGCCAACCGAGTAGGCCATGTATGACAACGGTTCGGGATGCCACGCTGACGATCAACTTTGCCGGATGCGGCAGGCCTGACAGTACAAGATCATGGTGATGAAAAAAAAAGAGCACGTCAAAAACGTGCGATGATGGCTGGCTGGGTCATCAACACGGCCGAAGCTGGGTTGTGTAGACATTTGCGTCGCAACGAATGGGTCACGAATGCGCGTGTGCGGTTAAACAGCGACCTGGTTGGCTAAGAACAGATTAGCCAAGATGGCGAAGTGGTGATTTCGAAAACTAGCTTACTAGACTAGTTGCTCCGATTAGGGGCTCCTTGTGTCCGATGTGACGGCAGACTGGCAGTACAGAAGGTTAAAAGTCTGGTTCAAAGCTGGGCTGGGACGGTTGGAAATGGCGGGACACTCTCGTTACAAACACGTATAATTCCTACGGGTCAAATTCCAACCCCCAACCCGAAACCCCGCACTCGCTTCTCGGCGATCAGGTACCCGCAACCCAAACAAAACACGTGGTGGCGTTTGTAGGCTCTTTGAGTAAAATGACGTTTGAGCCCAAGGTCACCAGTCATCAAACAATCCCCTCCGAACTGTGGCATACAGCGTTGCAACACTCGCCAAGAGCGGCCAGCATCTTATCAACCAGTCTTGGGCCCAGGCTCAAAACGGCAGGCAGTCCAGGATCCGAAGACGCTTGAATCCGCCATGATGGGGCTCCAACCTCCCCCAGATAAGACGGAAGACTACTACGACCTTGGCGACTTTTACATGACCATCACCACCAGAAGCCACGATACACAGATATGGTTCAGCCGTGGGCTCGTGTGGTGCTACGGGTTCAACCATGAAGAGGCCGTCAAGTGCTTTGAGCGGGCGGCTCTGACAGACCCCGACTGCGCCATGGCATACTGGGGTCTTGCTTATGCCCTGGGCCCCAACTACAACAAGCCGTGGGCTGCCTTTGATGACGAGGAAGGAAGCCGAAACCTGCGGCGGGCCCGAGAAGCTGTGGTTGCGGCATTGGCAAAGGCGGCGGCAGCGGCGCCGGTGGAGCGAGCACTTGTTGAGGCTCTCCAGCATCGGTACCCACAGGATCAAGGAGAGGCCAAGCAGGGATACGTCTGGAACCACACGTTTGCACAAGCCATGGAAGTGGCATACAACGCTCACCCAAACCATCCCGACGTGGCCGCCGTCTATGTCGACGCCTTGTTGAACCTGACACCATGGGACCTCTGGGACTTGCGAACAGGAGCACCGACCAAGGGGGCGAGGACACTGGATGCGAAAGCGGTCTTGGATGACGCCCTCTCCAAGCACCCCAACCACCCTGGAATGCTTCACCTCTACATTCACCTCATGGAGATGTCGGCCCATCCCGAACTTGCCCTGAACGCGGCCGACAGACTGTTGGGCATCATCCCCGATTCGGGCCATCTCAACCACATGCCATCTCACATTTACATGCTCTGCGGAGATTACCGTTCCGCCATAACTTCCAACTCGGCGGCTGTGCGGGCGGACCAAAAGTTTGTGCAAAGAGACGGCGCCATCAACTTTTACAGTCTGTACCGCTGCCACGACTTGCATTTTCGGCTTTATGCTGCCATGTTTGCGGGGCAGTCCGCAGTGGCTCTAGAAACAGCCCAGTTGCTCGAGGAGGCGATACCGGAAGAGCTTCTGAGAGTGCAATCGCCGCCAATGGCCGACTGGCTGGAGGGATTTCTTGCCATGAGGGTACATGCGCTCGTTAGGTTTGGTAGATGGGAGGCCATACAGCGTCTCCCTTTGCCAAAAGACAAGTCGTTATACTGTTCCACGACGGCCATGATTCTCTACGCAAAGGGTGTGGCTTTCGCCAATACCAGGAGATTCCAAGAGGCCGAGGAAGCGCGAGCTCAGTTCCGGAGTGCAGTCAAGACCGTGCCCCCCTCAAGGACAGTCTTCAACAACCCGTGCCAAGGTATCCTAGCTATCGCCTCTGCCATGTTGGATGGGGAGTTGGAGTATCGTCGGGGAAATATCGAGCTGGGGTTTGAGCATCTGCGCAGGTCTATTGAGCTGGATGATGCTCTGCCGTATGATGAACCCTGGGGCTGGATGCAGCCGACCAGGCATGCTTATGGGGCTCTGCTGTTGGAGCAGCGAAGAGTAGAAGAGGCCCTTGCGGTGTATGCAGCGGATTTGGGATTCGATGGTACCCTTCCCCGAGCTTTGCAGCACCGAAATAATGTGTGGGCATTGCATGGCTATCACGAATGCCTCACCACGCTCAAGAGGGAAGCCGAGGCCAAGATTGTGTGGCCCCAGTTGCAGATTGCTTTAGCGGTGGCAGATGTTCCCGTCATGGCTTCCTGCTTTTGCCGGAAGAATTCACGTGGCACAAACAAGCTGTAGACCACTGCCTTGAATTGACTGGATACTCGAGAGACGGCTTCCCTTTTGCCTGATCACTCTGGATTGGATGTGGCATGAGTCGTTGGCATGATAGCCTCTTGTCAATCAGCGATCAAAATACACATCCCGATTTTCTGCTCCAAATCCATGCCAAACCATATCTCCCACACATGCAGCATCATGACTTGGTTGTCACCCCTCGATGATGGCCTATAATAACTGGCATTAAAGAAGGGCTTCTAGATATTCCATACGCAAATGACAACAGTTCCTCACGGAGGAAAAGACTTGATAGTGAAATGGATTAGGTATTCAGGTGGTGAGCCCCACTGACCCTGAAACCTCAGGTTAAAAACTGATTGTCCGCACACGACAACACCAAAGGCTTTCGGGCCGGGAATGCTTGCGAGTACAACCTATCGCGGTGGAGTTGTACATACAGAGACAGACTACCATGCACGTCGACCAGACTCTTGGCAGCACTCCAGACACTGCGCACGTTTTATTCCCCGGCTTTGGCCCATGACTGGTAGGCCGATCCCTTGAATTCAGACATACATACGTTGGTGGGGGTCGTTGCTCCAGTTTTAGTGGTCGTACTTGGCTGGTTTGGCAAGAGTTGATTTGTATTGAGAGATGGGGTGGAAAAAAAACAGGTCGGCTGAGAAGAAGTGTACCCCCCCATATGGAAAGCCACCTCAGCCCCCTTCGTAGGTATTTCTCAAGCCACACTGGTCAGCCCCACGGCATGGCTGTCTCTCGAAGGCTCAAAGAAGATAGACATTTGTCCGCCCCAGGGTTCCAACGAGAAGCTGAACGAGTAACGCTCGACGCTCATGCCCATCTCCGGCTGTGGAGATTCTACGCTCGCGTGCTATTACACCATGCACCCCACGATTTGGCGCCGGCGGTCTATCTTAGTCCAAGTGGGAAAACGTAACCCTGTGAAACGATGGCTCAATGCTACCCTACAGAGCTCCGTCTTTGCAAGTTTTCAGAGAGAAAAGGCTCCACAGCACGGCAAATAGCCAGGATTTGGGAAGGTGTCTGCGCCCGCAAAGATAGATGTAATGAACAGTATCTTGACAGTGGTGTACCTATCTGGCTGTCTTGTGGTGCAGCGAGGTCCGAAGACGAATGAGAGTCTGCGGGAGATCGTGCTGGTGTGTTACTCTCGGAGACGGCAAGGAGGGGTCAATGCAGGAACTCGCCTTCAAATATCGACCTGGCTTATGGAAAATTCCTCCAATTTTCAAAAGATCAACACGCTGATTGGCCTCCCAGAGCTACTTGGTATATTAGGCGCTGGGCCGCGGCTGGATAGAAAGTTGGTTGAGGAACCATGGATTTCCTCTTGCCCCGATGCAAGCTTACTTGTGTCATCGGATAGTTGAAAGCGCATTCCGGTCCCGTTCACCGTCTTGACAAATGAATCCGGCATCGCGATCAGAGTCCCTCGCTAGCATGGACCGCGATCTCGACCTCGAGACGGAGAAATTCTCGATTCATATACCTTGGTCATGCTTCACAAAAAGGTCCGTCCATGAGGGCAAGGGGCGGCGCATCGAGGTGATTTGGGATCAACGCCCGATATAGTAGGGGCAGATGATGACCAGCGGCCACGTTTGTTGAACGAGAAGGGCCGTTCGGTAAGATGCCAAGTTCGGCGATGCTACCTGACTACCTATCTTACCTACGAGGTTTCTCCACCACACTACGACGAAAATGCGGGGAATGCCTGTCTGCCATCTTTTGCCCCCTGAATGGTGGGAACTTCCGATTGTGGAACATACCTCCGAAGACTGAAAGTCAAGGTAGAGCATCGCCAGGAAACGAGTGTGGTAGCCTCAAGGTCGTGGTGTAGGCGATATGGGAGTGTACCTCGATCACATCTGCCATGTTGTGCGGGAGATGATCATGTATAAGAAGACCAGGAACCCGTCGACTTGTTATCCCGCTCTCTAGCAGCAGGCATCCCTCCATCTACCTGCCTTCGCATCATTCCCATCTCTTCATCATGCGTTTTCTCACCATCATTGTCGCCTTCACCGGGTTGGTGACTGCGCTCCCTAGCCGCATCGAAGAGATCAGGTCGCTGGACCTCCTCGAGAACCTCTCAAAGAAGCAAACTCTCGAGACCCGGCAGAGCAGTCAGACCAGAAACGAGCTCCAGACCGGTGGAACTTGCCCTCCGATCATCTTCATTTATGCTCGCGGCTCCACTGAGGGCGGCAACCTTGTAGGCGCCGAATACCTGCTGCAACCTTTGAACATATGCTAACTCACCACCACCGACAGGGCTCGTTGGGACCGTTGATCGCCGACGTGCTCGAGGCCAACTATGGCACTAACAATGTCTGGATCCAGGGTGTCGGTGGCAACTACAAGGCCAACTTGCTTGACAACCTGCTTCCGGACGGCACCACAGCAGCAGCCATCACAGAGATGAAGAACCTTTTTACCCTGGCCAACACCAGATGCCCATCGGCCAAGATTGTGTCTGGTGGCTACAGGTGAGCAGAAGCAAGTCCACATGTCCATGTACGGCGCTGACATCTCGACAGCCAAGGCGCTGCCCTCACGGCTGCTGCCATCCGTGACAGCACGGCCGCCATCCGGGAAAAGATCAAGGGAGTTGTTCTGTTTGGCTACACCAAGAACCAGCAGAACAATGGTGGGATCCCCAACTATCCTTCCAACCGCCTCACGGTATTCTGTGAGAGTGGAGACTTGGTGTGCTCAGGGACATTGATTGTGACACCTGCGCACGGCGAGTATCAAGACGAGGCTCGCGATCAAGCACCCAAGTTCCTCATTGCTCGCATCAACACCAGCTGAAGGGATTATGGGATGGGAGGGAGATAGGCTCCAGGTCATGGCTGGATCAGAACTTGGATTAAATGATGTGATGTGTTATGAAGTTAATCAAACTCATGTTTTTCAGTTGGACTCTACGGAAATATGCTGGTCAGTACGTTGCAATAATCCCGATACGACAACCCCATCTTTTCGATATCGTAGTCGTTCCAGTACCCTCCTCCGGCAAGGGTACTTTGTGGATGCCACTGGGTAAGTCGGGTTCGCGCCTGAGCAGCAGTGGCGCCGTAAACCGGTTTGACGTCATTAATGACCCAGATCAGAGGAACAACCTTCAGCCCCAAAAATGTCTGCCATTCAGGAGGGTTATTGTATGCCTCGCCGTCGTAGCATTGTAGATACACTCGATCAAGCAGCCAGTTTTGTTCCTTGAGCCCCTGATTAAGTTGATTCTTCACGTTGAGCCAGAACTGGGCGTTTGTATATGGTGCGATGGTGTATTTGTATCCGATCTGGCCCAGCATTCTTCCAAAGGCAACCGAACTGCTGAGATCATAAATGGATTCGTCGTCATTGTTGACGGCATCAAGCGTTCAAGCTTCCTTCAAGGCCTGAAAGTTGCGAACAAAGGCGTCTCTGGCTCTGGGCCTGGTGTCATTATGAGATTTCTCACATTCTGGGCGTTCCTCGAAATCTCCAGCCTCGTGACGCCGGTTTCCCCCGTTTTCAGCGAGCGCACCTTTTGGGCCAGAGCATCACTCCCAACATAGACCCCGCCAGAACCAACTCGCACATCTTGATTTCCAGGCGTGTTGGAATAATACATGATGTCGCCATTGCTCAAAATGCCCAGGCCAAACATGATGAGAGTATTAAAGCCCGACGTCTTGAGGGCTGTTGTATTGGATTTCATGACATCTTTGAACAGAAAAATGCTTCGAACGCTGGCTGCCAGAGCAAGATGCCAGATGATGGGGAATAGGAACAGGGATCGCATTGTGGGATTTTTTTTGGCATGGTGAGCCGTGGAGTGGGTGATTTGAACTGGTGGGGGGATGGATGATTGAAAGATATATCAAGAGTTCCAGCTGAAAGCAGCTCTGCTGGCTCCGTTGTCCTGCTCCATTGGGACCTGGAAATATTCTATCGTGTCTTAAAACGAAACTTGGGACGGGGAAATGAAACGTTCAAGGTTTGGTTGGAGTGGTGGGTAAATGTGAGCTTCGGCAGTTGGTACCAGCCATCCATTCAACATGGTTGCTGGGAGATTAATCAGCTTGAAGTTTCACAGCCGCCTGCACCTGGTTTACTGTATGATGGTGTCCCTGCTATCTTCGGTTGGAAGTGACTTTTGCTGTGCTAAAGCAACGGCAGGTCTAATCGGCACCTGCTCGACTGGGGTGAGGCTTGTCCGAAGGAGGTCAAAATCATGACTCGGTCGAGGTAGACCTATGAGGGATCGGCTTGAAAGAGGTAGGTAGGTTAAAGGAGGATTCGGTCAAGGAGAACCCCTTAGAGGGGGTCTTGGATGAGACCAGCGTAAAGAATGCAGACTCAGAAGATATGGAATCGGACGAGCTAAGCATGAACATGAAGGCAGACTTGGGGGGTTGCAGACTTGATGAAGGCAGGGTGCTCGGACAACTCGAAGAGGGCTTGGAGAAAGAGGGTTGATGCAGGTGGTTCCAGTTGTGGAAATGAAGTGATAGAGCGAGCAGTGGATGATGAAGCAGACAGAGATCTGCTACAGCTGGAGTTGCAATGGAGGAGGAGAAGTTGCACGCTAGACTTGGTCAGGTATGGACAAGAATCAATATTGTTTCCCGTACATGTAGGTATACCACCAATAAAACAAAAGATTAAGGGGATGGCGCCCCAAATACAAGGCACATAAGCAGTTATTATTAGGTATCATAACTAGGGGCGGGGGTTGATTTCGAGCGTTGTCGATTGGAAGAAAAGTCATGTCCATGACGAGGGCGAGTGAGGTTGCTGGGTGGAAAGAGTCCGAGTGGAATTGCGAGCAAATAGATGATCTTGCTTGGAAGCTTGGCTGGGAAGCTTGGACGCACTATAGATAAGCAGCAGTGAAAGATCTCGACAACGAAGAAGAACAGCCTTTGTTGCTGCAGTGAGAAAGAAGTGCAAGCGGGACTTGGTGCCTGTCACGTCCTAAACAATAGCTGAATGCTACCTACCTACCTATCATCACTTGCCACCTCCACTGCCGGTTCTCATGCGAGGCGCCATTCAATAGCACTCTGCAGGGTGACATATCGCCATCATACTAAGGGTCTCTGTGCATATGCCTGGATCTTTTCGAAGGGCGATGTCATGAACTTGGGCGCAAATAGACATACTGCGGGAATTTTGTGTTGATTTCATGTTACCTATTGTAGGCAGAGTGGGTAGTGCGCGTCAGTACGGTGGGTTCGTGTCAGAAGTTGTGGTGTATCAAACAGTCAAATCGACAGGGGAATGGTTGTATTCTCTTGCTATCCTAAGCTCCCAAAAACTCCAAATTTAAACCACTCAACGATGGGTTCATTCCACCTTCCCACAGTAACTGCTATTTATGTCGGTGCCATCTTCATCCTCTCCTGTGAGCTTCATGCTCCCTGATCTTCAAGTCCCGCGACTGATGCTGATCATGAATGCTACGTCCATCGGAGTGGCCCCTGAAGGTCATGTCTTTGCACCTTTTCCAATGCACTCTCTTATAACCCCCTTAATTGCTGTCCTCATTATACACCGAATTCTTCTGATGATCCAGCGCATCTATTTCCACCCTCCCTCTTCGTTCCCGGGCCCAAAATTGGCAGCTGCAACATCTCTTTACGAAACGTGATATATGGCCCTGTTGTGCGCATCCGGCCAAATGCCTTGCACATATCTGATCCCGACGCCTTTCGAGATGTTCGTTCACAAGGTCGGCAGCAAGTTTACAGAACCAAAATACTTTTACGTTCCCTTCCGCCTCTCCAGTGCGCTTTTTGGTTCGACGGACCCGGATTTCCACCGAAAAAGACGTTCGCTCATTGCACCCATGTTTGCCAAGGGTGAGGTAATCAAGCTCTACGAGGGCTTGGTAAAAGGCAAGCGGGAGATGATGGTGGGGAACATCAGATCGTTCCTGGAAGGGGGTTCCAGTGTGGTGAACATGAAGAATGCACTGGCTGGGCTAGTTGTTGATGTCGCGGCAGAGGCCATCTGTCAGACATCCTACAGGTATGTTTGTTTGATCTGAGTTGTTCAAAAGCCTGCCTATGCTTACCGTGCACCAGTTTGTTGGAAACTGATACGCTCGAGGCACACCCCCTTACGAGCTCAGTCGACATGCCCGCGCAGTCCTGGACAATAGTCAAGTACTTTCCTCCCGGGGTGCCGATTCTCGAGGGCGTCCCTCAATCCATTATGACAAAGTTGATCCCTGCTGCCACCGGACAAGCCATCTTTAGAAACACCACAGCAGTCGAAGTGTTTCGAATTATGAACGAGCGAAAGAGGCCTGCCGAAAAGCCAAGAAGCAAAGTGTCATCATTCATTGCTAGGCTGTTGGATTCCCTGGACCCGAACACTGTCATTGCCGAGGGTTACACAATACTGGGAGCAGCATTGCACACTACACTCTGGTCGCTGACCCGGACTGCGTACTTTCTGGGTGCCTACCCTGCTGTCCAAAACAAGTTGTTTTCAGAACTGATAGCAGCCTTCCCCGACAAAGGCTCAGACATCACCAACGCGTCTCTGGAGGCTCTGCCCTATTTTCCTGCTCTTATGAAGGAATCGTTGCGGCTGGCACATGCAATCCCTGGGGCCATGCCTCGTGACACGCCAACCCAGGGAGCTGTATTATGTGGATATGACATCCCCGGCGGCACGGTTGTGGAGACAGACAACTATCACGTTCATCACAACGAAAAGATCTTCCCGGATCCGGAAAGGTTCGAACCGGAAAGATGGCTCCCCGGAGGAAGCTCAAGGGGCATGGAAAAGTATTTGGTACCCGCTGGGATGGGCAACATGATGTGTGTTGGTTACACGCTGGCCAATCTGAATCTCAACCATGCTGTCGCGGGCATGGTGAGAAACTTGAAGCTGGATCTTACAGAGCCTCTCCGGAACCAAGGGTTTCCCTTTGTGATGAATTGGGTTTCTGTGTACCGGGGGCCCTGGCTTGATTTTGTTGTGGATGAGAGGGACAGCTAGGGATGTGCAGTCAGAGGAGCTAGGATAAATTGTGTCTTTGTCAACTTGGGCCTGATCTCACATTAGCATCCCCAACATGTTCATAACAGGCTCCAACACCCACAGCACCAAGCTGATGCACCCAAAGACAGCCATAGGCAAGCCAGAGAGTGTAACATGGCCAAAGGACCCTCCTCTTCGCTCAACCGTGGCCCACAGCTCCTCCACCAACACGTCCTCTGCACCTTTCCACTGCTATGGGCCCGTCAACCGGAATTTGGTGTTGAAATTAGCTCCCAAAGCCCATACTAGAGGCAACTTGTACCACCTGCCATTGCGTCTGCCCTTTAACGTTTGATATGCCGATCCTCGCGATTAAACTTGGGAGAATCCTGATGCAGCTCCCATGCCAAGTGCAAGCTGATATGCATAGCTCTCGTGGTCCACTCCGTACTGGATTCGCGATCTGTTGTTCATTTTGAGTTTGTAATGTGGCTCATCCGTGATGCTCAAGGGCCTTGGTACTAGTGCAGGGCGCAAAAGGTTGACAACCCAAAGTTGAGTTTGTAGTTCGGACAACGGCGGTATGGCGCCAAAGGATGGGCGGATAAACCCAATAAAAGCAACAGAAGGATCTGTCGACTTCCAGATGGATCGTTTATCAAGGGTTTCTGGCGTAGGGTAATCATCGGATAAGAAAGGAAAAGTCTGTGTGTATCCTGTTGCAAATATCACCACATCAGGCTTGATCCTTTGGCCCTTCAGGCGGCGGAATTCGGGACGGTTGTTGTTCCGAAAATGAACGATGCCTTGTTCGTCAAAGTGGGTAGGCCAGGGTGCCAGGTCAATGTGTCGACCACCAATCTCTACTATTGGCACCTGAATGAGGGAAGACCTGATTCTCTGGACAATGGACGATTCCCGTTCTTGGCGATATGGGGCTGATAGATATGGCATGGCCTTGTTGGATTTTGTTGCAGAAAACTAGTAGAAATATCAGCTTCCGAGCAACGGAATGGAAGAGAAACACACAGGCTTTTACTAGCGTGATACCGCTCATCCGATACCCCCCCTATCCACTGTGCCATTCCATACTTGGAGCCGCCAACCAACCAAAGGGTCGATTTGATAAAGATATTATAGTAATGCCATAGCAAAATTTGGTCTCTCAGACGGCGATGGACGTAGGCCGTGTCAAAAAGACTAGCATTGCTGATGTCGACCAGCACGTTTGAGTCTGTTCGGGTCAGGCTTGTTACCAAGAATGGGCAAAAGACAAGATCAGGAACTCTCTTGGGTGTGCAAAAAAATCCATCGCGGTGGCTCATCAAGACTCTGTTGATGGAGCTGTGCATGGCGAGGTATCCTAGATCCATGGCCGTCTCGCCACTACCCAAGATAAGCACCGTTTTCCCCACTCCAAACTGGCTCCTATTTTTGAACTCGGACGAGTGAAAGACTTTTAATACTCGGTCCACGCCGTTGATGTTTGGGATATTCGGAGTAACGTGGAGTCCGGTACAAATGGCCACGGCATCGCATTCGTGTTCTGCAGTCTGTGGACCGTCTTACTGCCGATAAGTAATGATATGGCCCCTGTTCCCGTTTTTGCGGATCGAGACAACGGTAGTCAGTAGTTTGATGTGCTCCCAAAGCCCAAAGTGTGTACAGTAATTGTTGAGGTACTCGACATAACGGTCAGTCAAAAGGAAGTCCGGGTCAGAGTCCTGAGGCCTAAAGTCGGAAAATGTCGTAAGCTGTTTCGAAGATACAAGCTACAGTACACTTGGTGAGCCGGTGAGTGATCAAAGCATTCTGCAAATATACCTCTCCATCCTCATATGTGCGATGTGCGATGAGCAAACGTCCCCCCCACCGATGACTCGGACTCGAACAAGATCGGTTCGACAGGGTCAGAACCCAGAGAGTCACAAGCTGAGAGCTGATACTTTAGTGTCACTAAACCCGAAGGCCCGGCACCGATGACTGCCACCCGCATATTGTCTCAGAAAAATGGAAACCTGTGCGAGGACCGTGGAGGTGACCAGCCTGTGAGAATTGGAATCTGGAGCTTTCATATATGGCCAACCGTTACCTGAATATGTCTAGGCTGTCAGCATCATCAGGGCCAAGCAGCCAAAAACACTAACCTGTGACAAATACACTTGCATGCATATATCGGCATGATTGCGACATTGGACACTCGGTTCAATTTGCCAAAAGCTGATCCTTCTCTATCCAGCAGACATTCCCCTTTCGAAACTCCCAGCAACTCAAATCCAAACAGGGCAAAAGCACCCAACTTGTACATCGACTCAAGTTGCTTCCAGTGGTCTGTTTTCCATGGTCTGGCGGAATGCCTGCAGTGCGGCTCGGGGTTGATCCGAGGATCTAAGACGGCCAAGTGTCAGCGGCCAGAGTGTGATGGACCAGAAAATAAAAACTTACACAAGATGCCCCGCACTATACACTCGAAGCCAGCTCAGGTTCTCGACCGTCTTGAACTCGCCGAAAGATGTTCCGTTGACTTGATAGGCGCTCATGCCTCTCTTGACAAAGTCAAGCTGCCCTGAATAGTCAATCGCGTGTGCAACAGCAAGATTGCCCATCCAGTTGCAAAGATAGTCTGCGCCAGACATGCATGTCAGCTTCATTGACATATAAGGAAACCAGGCCAGGAACAAACACACCGGCATCCCCGGCCCATAACAGCACTCTTACACCTGACTGGACAACCTCGCTCAGCTCACCGAGGAAGGATCTCGATGCTGTATCGCTGTCAGCGCGGCGTAACCCAGTCGCCCAGAAAAAACTCACGGTCTCCGGTACTGTCAAACAGCCCCCAGGCGACGTCGGAACACTCGGTATAGTCGCGCTGAGCGCCAATGGCATCCTTCACGTCAGACCTCGCCAGATACTCATGGTACATATCCGTTCCTGGGATCCCAGTCCATGTGTCGACCCTTCTGACGTCGTACAGGTCGAATCGCTGGAGCTCCACGGTAAAGAGACCCAACGCATCGTAACAGGTGTTGTGGGCATGGTTGCAATCTTCCGCTGTCCCTGTGGTCACGGTGCAGTTTTGCAATGCCGGAACGCATCGTTGTTGGTATAGAGTGATTCCAGTTGAATACTGCGACTGATTCACAAGTTGCCTGTAGTTGTTGGTGAGTCCAAAATCGAGGTACGCAGGAAACTGGAGCTTGGGGTCGACCCAGCCATTGTTGATTCCCAAGGCAATAATGTCGATCTTGACTGCGTTGGAAACGTTTTGGTCTACGACCTTGTTTTGCTGCTGGATAAAGCGGACGATGTCCGGCCCGTAATGTCCTGAACGCTATCAGCCTACGCGAAGTATTGTGCACCGCAAGAAGATACCGACCGCCATAGCTCTCAGTGAAGAGGCCAAACTGTGACTTGGCTAGCTCAGGCTTGGCAGCAAGAAAGGCCTGCAGAAACGTCCACACATAGACCGAGCCCTGGGTGGTGGCGTTCACTTGACCTACCCCATAGCTTTCGTCTGTTAACCGGGTTCCCTGCGCGTTGAGACAGACCAACAAACCTAAAGCCCACACCAACGGGCTGATCAAGGTAGAGCATGTTAGCGTAGCTGTTCCAGCTCTCTTCATTCAACACTGGGTCAGATCCCGCTGGCGATCCATCAGGAAAACGGCAAGGCCCATGTTCGACAAAGAGACCAAGCATCGAGCTGCATCCTGGGCCACCGTTGAGCCACAGAGCTAAAGGGGCGGTTGCAGGGCTGTTGCGAGACTCAAAGAACCAAAAGAAGAGGTTGATGTCCTTGCTGATGCGGATGTATCCGCTGATTTGATTCACATTGGGGGTTGTCTCGCAGATACCAGAGTTACTGACTACCGAAAGCTTGCTGTTGGTGTCTGCGTGGTAAAAGGTGCGGTAAGGGATGCCGTTCACGACTTCCTCATTCCACTGAGAAAAAGCAAAGGAGCAAGGGAGAACCGCTGACAGAAGCAGCAAGAGACCAAACAAGCACGTCATGTCGACAGTCTTTTGAAACGTAAACCAGCCAGTCAAGATTTCCTGCTCATGATATCGATCTGCTGTCGTCAAAAGAGCACCTTGGCCGGGGCATGAGCTCAGAAAAGACCAGATGTCCATGTTGTCCAGACTGTGACACACCGGTATACCAAAACCAATATCATTCCCGCACTGCAACACGTCAAGTCGTCGCTCCGAGATCTCGTGCCTCTCAGGGGCTGCCAAGCGAAATGCAGGTACCCTAACCCTAGCGTGCACACTCCAAACTCCACAGTGGACACATCTCCAACGGGCAGCTCCGAAGTGCGTTAGTTGAGTCATTCCTGAAACTGAGGAGGCAAAAACACTGAATGACCTCGTCTGGACTCACTCACCCAGTGATCACCCACCCAGCACGCATTTCAACAATGGCCAACGACCACTTCCTGACGCTGTCGTGCCCTGACAAGCCGGGCATCGTTCACGCCGTGACGGGCGTGTTCGCCGGCGAAAAGGTCAACATCATCGACCTGCAGCAGTTTTCGGATCCCGTCACAGAAAAATTCTTCATGCGTGTGCACTTTGGCCCAACACCGACCGAGTCGCCCGAGTTCTTGCGCCCGCACTTTGAGAAGCTGGCCGGCGAGTATGACATGACGTACGACATCCGGCCCGTGGCACAAAAGCCAAAGGTCCTCATCATGGTGTCCAAGATCGGCCACTGCCTCAACGACCTCCTCTTCCGCGCCAAGACGGGCCAGCTTCCCATCGAAATCCCCCTCATCGTGTCCAACCACCCAGACTTTGCGCCCCTCGCCGCCAGCTACGGCATCGAATTCCGCCACCTCCCCGTCACCAAGGACACCAAAGCGGCGCAGGAGGGCCAGATCCTGGAACTCATCAAAGAGCACGATGTCGAGCTTGTGGTGCTGGCGCGCTACATGCAGGTGCTGAGCCCGACGCTGTGCGAGGCCATGAGTGGCAAGATCATCAACATCCACCACAGCTTCTTGCCCAGCTTCAAGGGCGCCAAGCCCTACCACCAGGCCTACGACCGCGGTGTCAAGATTATCGGTGCCACGGCGCACTTTGTCACGGCCGACCTTGACGAGGGGCCCATCATTGAGCAACGCGTTGCGCGTGTGGACCACAGCCTGAGCCCCAAGGCGCTGGTGGACGAGGGATCCAACGTAGAGAGCCAAGTGCTTGCGGCCGCCGTCAAGTGGTATGCCGAGAGGAGGGTGTTTTTGAACGGCACCCGGACTGTTGTCTTTTAGAGTACGATACAATGGATGCCGTCTGCCAATAAACTTGTTCAAAAACCGAGTGCCCGATTGGATGGTCGTGCGCGTGAGACTGGCTGCCCGTATTGTCCGACAGTGATGTGACGCGGCTGAGCAGCGCGGTTTTACATGGTTGAACTTCAAAGTCCCGGCGACGCGGATTAGGCGAGGTGGTGGTCAACAGAGACAATGAGAGGAGGCCGAGGAGGCCCTTGTGATGAAAGTTGAGGTGGAGTCTCTTCTTTGGAGCTTGGAGGTTGAGCTTCCAGAACGTTTCCATAAGGTATGGTGGGGCTTTTAACACAAAATTGTCTGGATGCGGGGTAAACACACTGCTGGCAGCAACAGCACCCTGATCACTGCCCAGATGCCCGAGGATCTGGCAGATCTGCAGCTGACATTGACATTGACAGCTCCTCATCTGCAGGTCTTGTGTGTGTGTCAATCCACAACAGTTATCTTATGCTATTTTCCCCTACCATTTGACGATACCTTGGTAGTCAGTCAACACAGAATCGGTCGAATGCGGCATGCCATGACATCACCTCCTGGGGCGACTGGGATCCCCTGCAGCCGGGCCCGTTGAGCAATTGCCTGGCTGCCCATTGGCCCGTTCCTCCATCGTCACTGACTTTGAAGAGAGACAGCGGTGCTGAAGGTCTTCCTCTCTCATCTTAGAGCCCGCACCCTTGAGCAAGTACGACACAGCCATCATCAACAATGGTGCACACGGGCGCCGTTGCTGCCAGCGCGACCACCGCGACAGCCTCGCAGTCGCACCCGCAGTCGCAGTCGAGCATCCCACGACCCTCCGTCAAACGCTATCGCCATTCTGGATCGTTTCACGCCGGTGAGCCATTTCCCGATCTCTCTCCCTATCGAGAATCTCCATCAAGCAGCCGCCGCCGACGAAGAAAGAGTTCTGTCGCCAGCCGTCCTCCTCCGGTCCAGCGACAGTCGACCGCCAAATACCACACATTTCCGACCGAACCCCCCGCGACGCCCTCCAACCAGCCTGAGCAAACGCGGCCGAGAAAGAACTCATGGCTCCGGTCACTGCTCAGAAATTCGCCATCGCGAGAAGAACATGGAGAGGACAACAGTCACTACTTTTCACAAGCCGACGAACGAGGCTCCAGCGCATCGCCATCGCGAAGAGGCGAGGGGTCAGGCAACAGCCACCACCACACGAGACCTGATACGAGTCCGAATTCAACGCCGTTACCGTGGAGACAACTGGCTTTGCTCGCGCTCCTGTCACTGGCAGAGCAGACAGCCCTCAATTCCATTGGTCCTTACCTCCCAGCCATGGTGGCCTCGTTTCCCGAGATCCCCTCCGGCCAGGAAGGCATGTACGTGGGCTTGCTCGCATCGGCTTTTGCCATGGCACAGCTGGCGACCAATCTGCTGTGGGGGTGGCTTTCTGATAGGATTGGACGCAAGCCTGTCATGCTGATCGGGACATCTTTGTTAGCTGGCTGCTTCTGCTTCTTTGGCATCTGCACCACCTATGCGCACTTAATCATTGTACACGTCGCTATGGGATTGCTCAACGGGAATGCTGCAGTAGTCCCTACGTGTCTGGGCGAAGTCACTGACAGGACGAATCAGAGCAGAGCATTTACGTGGCTTCCCGTCATCTATTCGCTTGGAAGCATTACAGGGCCCGCCCTGGGTGGTCTGTTGGTGGAGACAGATGCTGGGGTTGACGGGGCAAAATACCCCTACTTGACACCAAATCTTGTGGTGGCGGCCTTTTTGGTCGTCAGTGTCATTGTGCTAGGAATATGGTTCAAGGAAACCTTGGAAGGAGAACATGATGGGACATCTGCACGAGGCCCGCGTGGTTGGATGGGGTGGCTGAAAAGCATTGTCCAGCGGCCGTGGAGAAAACAACAAGCTGGAAAACACAGGTCGGAATCCGTCAGTTCTGACCACCAGCAAGATAGCCAAGAACAGCAGGCACTTCTCAGTTCGGCGAATACCAAGGCAGCTGATGAAGATGACGAGGATGCGAACAGCCTTACTCCGTCGCAAAAGAAGTCTGCCTTCCGACAATTGGCCAACCGAAATACCATGGCCGTCTTGGGAACCTATCTTGTCTTTCAGCTTGCCAACATCTCTTTCAACTCTCTGTACCCAATCTTTGTCTCTGCTCCTCCCCCCACCGGACGCGAGCTTGGACCGGGCATCATCGGCCTGTCCCTGTCCCTTGCAGGCCTGGCCACCATTGTCTTCCAAGCTCTTGTGTTTGAAAGGCTCAAGGCGAGGATGGGGAACCTCGGAACATACCGGTATTCTCTACTTGGAATGGCGGTTGCTATGAGTCTTATGCCCTGGATTGGGTACTTGGATTCAACGCCTCACCTGGGCATCGGCAGCGGCAAGGGCTGGCTCTATAGCGAGCTGGGAGTCGTTCTAATCATCAAGAACATCTGTGCTGTCGGGGGGTTGAGTAGTGTCATGCTTCTGGTGAGTTCATCATGTTACCCCCACCTCTGATATGTGCTGACCCAGATCACATGTCTAGATCACAAACTCGGCTCCCTCCCATGAGACGTTGGGAACTTTGAACGGGGTTGCTCAAACGCTGTCAGCCGCAGGGAGGAGTGTGGGACCATTCTTGTCTGGGGGCCTGTTTACCTTGAGCATGCGTGTCAGGCCCAAGGGAGAGGGGCTCGCATGGGGTCTTTTCGCCGGTGTTACTCTTGGCGGGTGGATCTGGAGCTGGGTGATCAAAGGCGATGGGTTAGAGAGTGCCGAGTACGAAGGTGAGGAAGAGCAAGGTGGTGAGGGTACAGATGGACAGGACGATGAGGATGTTGACGAGGAAAGGGCTGTTAGCAGGTGACACAAAGGATGACTACAAGGTGAGACTCTGTCTACCTGGCGTGAAACATGGCGATGGGGGTGGGGAGCTGTTGTCTGTCATGTTGGGGGCCATTACAGAGAGGCTCTGTGTCGGGATAGAAGGCACCTGTTACAATGACTTTAGGTTACTCTGTTTTCAACATCAAAGAGAAGGATATCACAATTCGACGTTGAAACTGGGTCATCTTCGCTTACATGCAACCCCCAAACAAGTGAAGAGCTTACAAACTGCTTTGGAAAGGATTCCAAAACGCAAATAGAAGACAGAAGTGTGTCTATCATCAGTTCCGCCTTGGCAGTCACCTTCCCAACCCGGTATGGGCGTTAAAAACTTCGCTCTTGACGATACCCCTATGGGGACTGGCCGTGACTTGGGCAAGATTTGCCTCCGCAGTTGTTGGGCTACGCACTCAACATTGTCAAGGCATTCATGACTCTACAGAGGATTCTTTGGTCGAAACACCTTTTCCACCTGCTCTGTATACCGGCTATGTTGACAAAAGTATCTCCACGTAACGAGACCAATGAAGGTGACTGCTCGGGAGTTGGAATGCGCCGCTACTGCACGTTGGGGGGTCTACAGCCATTCAGCCAGACAGGGGTCCTCCCCACGCAAGAGGTGATGTCACAGCGTCTTTACCCGCCCTCATCAGTCACCTCGTGTTCTCTATCTCATCACCACAAATGCACAGGTATGGATGGCCAGCAACTTGACAGATGTCTTGCTGCATCTCCGGATGGGCGCGCTGATTCCGCAACCCGATTTGGGCTTCCTCAGGCATCCAGATTACGAAATGACCATCATCTCTTGTCATCCCTGCTCCCATTCGTCTCAGCCCTACCGCGGGGGCCGGGGACCGATCGCCTGAAACAGATCGCCGTTGGTTCCTGGCAGGCACACTTGGAGCGAGACCAGCTGAGTTTCACGTGGAAGCCCGGACTGCACTCACAACAGCCACCAATCAGCAGTCGGTGACATCGGAGCGGTCTTGTCCAGACTCATACTCTAGAGTGGCATTGTCATTCATCATCCTTACATGCAAAACACCAAGACAGGCATCCCTCTTAGCTCAGCGATGACACCTCCATTGGTTCAAATGCACCGCACCCACCTGTCCATTCTCCCGGAACATAAACGCGGCTCCTCACTCATGGCTTGACTGCTTACAACTCGCGCCCGACTCTGACTACGAGGCTCGTTCTTGTTTGGATCCCACCGCCAACATACAGTCCGTGGTGGATCGCGGATTGTTTCGCTGTGCCACTATAATGCGCTAAAATCTGACTGCAATCATGAGGGTGGAATCAAGGCCTCAGAGACCCATGTATTTTCTCAGGCAACAACTCAAGATGTCAGGAAAGAGAGTAGACGGTCAATACTCGAAATGAGCTCAGGACGAATCTATGCCTAGCCCACTCATCCATTTCACCCTTCATCTCATGACGACATGATGCCTCATGGTGCGTCTTGATTATTCAAACCCACAAATTCGACGTTATACGGTGCCTTGCCAGTCAACCACTGCAAGCCATGCCATGCCTGATCCTGAGCCTTGATTCTGTGCAACTAAGATAGCAACAAGCTTGACCGGTGGTGATATTGTTCCCAGAAAGTTCATCACCCAACGCTCCGTGAGTGAGGGGTTGTAACCAACAGTTTACTGGCTTTACAGACAGAGGGCTCAGGCATGTTCCTCTCCAAGAGCAAACAAAACCAAGAGATCCAGCATATGAGAACTATCTCTTGTGCCCAGGAGATGCACTCGGTAAGTACTGACCCCCCATCGTCATGGTTGGAAATGGTTACCTATTCCCATACTAATACAACCCTTGCTTCTCGTCTGGCAGATAACTCCCCGAGCCGCACCATCCGTTGGTCCATGGTCACTCCGGCACATAGCGTACCATGGCCACCGAACCCATTCTTGCCTTTTGTTTGGGGCGTCTTTTCAAGCTTCGCCCGTCTGACTCTGCCCATCACCCGGTCATCTTTATACTGATCTGGTGAGTCCACCCGGTAAGAGCCCCAACATTATCTGTCGTCCTGTCTCCAAACATGATTGGATGGCATGTCTTGTCTCTTCCTCGAGTACACTAGGTTGGGTGCCATTCCGGTGAGCCTAGGGCTGTCCCTGACCCGGTAGACTGGGAGAGTGTGGAGGGATGAAAAGTACCGTCAGTATTGGTGCCGTTACCTATCCACTTTTTGGACCAGGCAGTCACTTTCTCAAGTTTGAATCCAAGACCTCCGCATCTTCAAGATTCCAGACCATCAGACTTATATCTACATCAAGCTCGCCCAGCTCCATCATCAGTCGCTGTACATCTCACTACCATCAGTTCAGTCACTTACACACACACTGACTTAACCTGCTCTCGTTCACACCAAAACCCACCATGTCATCTTCGCGCTCACGTCGAACTGGACACAAGTCTGGAAGCTCGAGTGGATCCGGCTCAGTATGATTGGCATACCTTCTCGCCCGTGCTCAAATAAACTAACAGCCCTGCAGCAGTCAGCGCGCCAGATCATCGAGTCTCTCCTTACCCACCGCATCAACACCTTGACTGAGCTCTGTCGTGTGGAACGCTTGGTAGCGAATGCCGAGACAGAGGAGGATCAACTAGCTTTCCAGGAACCCATGACCTCGGCTTGGATCTACTACGTCGAATCAAATCAGATGCTTTCCGAGCTCCGGGGGCTCACCCCCAACTACGCCTTTTCCGGGGAAATGTTGACGTACGCCCAGGGCCTGGTCCGAAACGACCCGCAATCCAACAGGAGCTGGAACTTCGCCTGGATGGTACTAGAAAAGATCACAGAGGAGTACGTTCCTTGTCAGATTATTTGGTGATTAAGGACTAACAAAGAATGGCAGGAATCTGGTGGCCACCTATGCTGAAATCGAAGCAGCCAGGCCTGAAATGTGGGGCGATGTCGTGCCAGACGATCAACAGATACAGGAGCTGGCAGCCTACTTTTCTCAAGAGTGGACTTATGCCATCAACTGGATGTTGCAGCACTGGACCGCTGCCCCAGTGTGGTACTGAGTACACCTTGGCTGTTCGCAACGTACAACCGAACTCCTACGGTCATACAGGCCTGACGGAAACTTTCATTCTCCCCTCCATTAGTTTCGCTTGTTGTAGTTTTTTCACGTGTATGACTTACCTGTACACCATCATAGAGGAGGAACTTTGCACCGGTCCGTTGGCTGAAGGGGTGCTTGTGGTCTGGTTTATCTCCCTGCTATAGATTCTCTCAAACACATTGAACGACAAATTCACACAACTTTCTAACTTGAAACTTCCCAGACGTGACTTTCTGCTGAGGTCGGTGATTGAGAACCACATTGAAAGAAGGGAACTGAGGCTTTGGGCCCAAGCTAGGCACCGAGGTAGGTATTCTTGCCCGCTCCCAACGCTGGTAAAAGTAGCAGAGCTCCTTTGTCCGATTCCCCAATACTCAGTAGCTTATTTGGGCCGACCAGGTCGGAACGGATGATATGAGAACATTGTTCCGCATCCGGCTCGAGACCCTGGATTGCGGGCTGTGTTTGAACAACAATTTCGTTGTCCAAGAAGATGTGATATCATCAGTACATAGTACAAGTTTTGGGTAGACATGTCTGTGCCCTATTCTCAAGCTAACTATTCAGTCTTGTACCTGATCAGATTGAGAGCATTTTAGCGAAATCTAACAATAGGAAATTCAGTTTGGACCCAAAGGAAAAGCGATTGCTATAAATGACAGGCATCCGGCCAAGCCAGGATGAATAAAACACGCCAAAAACTGGCAATCTGGGTTATTTTCTAAAAAGTCTCTCCTGAACAGTTTCCGTGTATTCCAGCTATCATGCTTTCCCAACTAGCCTTCCTTTTCGTAGCCATGGCCCTGGCAACAGGGAGAGTGGTTCGCCGCGATAGCGCCGACGGGTTTCCTAACCCGAATGCAACTCAGCTTGAATTCATCGAAGACGTAGCAGATGGCACACTGTCAGATGCACCACCCCGGCCCTCCCTAAACGAAAGCAGCATTCCCATTTTCCAACTGATTAGCTTCAATGAGAATTTTGAAGTCGCCTTCTTTTCCTCCCTCATTGAGAACATCACCACGGACGAGCCTGGCTTCACACTTCCAACAGAGAAGAAAATGGAGATACTCGAAACCTGGCGACCGTCTTGGCTGTAAGTGTTCATTTCCCTGCCACAGACCTCCGCAGGTACTAACTACCTTACCTATGCAATAGCAAGAACAACTGCACACCATCGATGCCTCCAAAGTTCTCAAGCACTTCAACGCCTCTCCGATCCCCGACCCCTGCGAGTACGTCTTCCCCGGTGCCACCGACATCAACTCGTCCATTTCTCTCGCCGCCACCTTCACCGATGTCGTTCTCGGAACACTTCAGGAGGCGGCCGAGAGGCTAGCCGTCAACGGGGACTTGGGCCCTATTCGTGAAGTTGCCTCCATTATCGGCCAAGAAGGGCAGCAGTCTGGCTTCTACCGTCTGCTTCTTAACCAAAAGCCATCGCAGAAACCCTTCTTGACCACCAACGTCGGCGCCTTTGCCTGGAGCGCGCTTCAACAATTCGTCGTCTCTTGCCCCTTCAAAATCGGCGAGATTGAAATCCCAATCTTCCCGCCTCTTGAGGTCGCTCATGTGACAGGAGGCCAAACCATTGAGCCCCGTGATCAGCGCTTGTCTTTTGTTGCCAATTTGACCTGCTCCTCCGAAGCAGAGCAGTTCATCAATGAGACTAGTCCGGATCTGTTTGTTACCTACTTTAGCGGACAGCTGTTGCCCATCAGTTTGCCTGTTGAAGATGTCGAGTGGTTTGGCGAGAACAACGCACAGCTGAGGTTTGAGGCTGAGTTTCGTTTTGAGGAGAATATACTTGTCGGGTTGACGATTGCTGCTCTTACTTCAAAAGACAACTTTACGACATATAGCGAGGTGGTGGGGGCTACGATTGCGGCACCTGGGCTGATCGAGGTTACTGACGAGGGGTTGAGTTGGGATCTTTTGAGCGAAGAGGATTTGTAGTGGGTGCTTTATGCGGCATGATCGGAGTTTAGGAGTAGTACATTGGGTTACATATACGTTTTTTTGATTGTTTCAGTTTGGATCCAAAGGAAAAGTGCTGTCTATATCTCCAAGAGTCGTCTCAAGCTTTCTGCTGCCTCTGTAATAACTCTTGACCAAGCAGGTCAAAGAAAGTGTGCCATCTTGACTGTCCTTCTGACTTCCCTCTTCGGTGATGGTGCCGATGGTTATCGGGCCACCGGTCATCGTCTTGCCTGCGGACTGGTGACGTTGTCCGAGCCCTGCCTCTGTGGTGGTATCGTTGGTCTGGCGGTGGCGCCAGACGCGAGCTCGCGTAGCTGTAGTCTTCGGGGCTCTCTGCACGCTGCTCTTGATGTTCTTCCTGAAATGGTGGCGAGGGAACTAGAGCCCATCGCACTTTGTGATCTTCTGGGTCTTGTGCTTCCAAGTCAGGGTAGGGCAGCTCCCGGTCTCGGCTTCTGCTTCTTCTCCTCGCTCTCTCGAATGACCTCGGACGTGAGCTAGATCGTGAGGTGCTCCTACTGTGGCACTCGTGCTTCTCGCCTTTTGTTGTGCTTGGCGTTGACCTGGACTCACTCTCGGGACGCCGACGTGTCCACTCCCGCCCGACTCTTTCATTATGCTCTCTTTTCATCATGGTAAACGCGGTAGCGGCGGCGGCGGCACTCAGGCTGGCCTTTGCTAAATGCATGGCCTTGTGCTTTTTGCTGTCTTTGAGCTTGAGGACTTGGTCGGCTGTGAGCGCTGTGGCTGTGAGGCCAACGACGAGGTCAATGTCTTCGCCCAAGTTGATATTCCTGGTGAGATCAGGAAATATCCTCGATTTCTTCTTCTTCGGATATGAAATTGGGGAGTGCGGACGTCGAAGTAGCGGTTGGTAAGGGGCAACGTCGGTGATGTTGTGGTTCATGGTTGATGGTAATGCAGGTGATATTGATGGGGAAAGTTGATACAGTTGTATTTGGACGGTAGAAAAAATTGTCAAGATATTTTTGCGCTGGCTCTGACGGCGTGTTGTTCTTATAGGCTTGTTTTACACGGGCGGTGCCGGCATTGTATTGGAAAGTGTCAGGAGATCAATAGGGGCTGAGGTGTTGGCTGGCCAATGGCGCACCAGATCCAGCCGAGCATGATGCACCCGCTGCAACTATCTGCCGATGCACCCCACGACTGCTGGATGGGCTGATATCTGTGAAGTATACATTTAGATGCCATTTGTATCCTGCTCGGTTTGATTGCTGGGCAGTATTGCTTGTAGACCATGTGTGATGTTCGTTATTGTCGCGTTGATACCTCTACACAAGGCCTATTACGTGTGGTAATCATTACAAATCAGATGGTTTCGTGGTGTAGTTGGTTATCACGTCAGTCTAACACACTGAAGGTCTCCAGTTCGAGCCTGGACGAAATCAAATACCATTATTTTTGCTTCCCCACCCATCCACACTCGGCCCACCGCCCATGGAGTACCCCCCCTTTTTTCATTATTGCTTACCCCAACTGACATCATCGGCACACTTCATATAGGTGCGGTCGCTTTTGACAATCGGTAGATCATAACACCTGTTGGAACCAAATAGGGAGTCAATTTGAACATTAACTTGATATTCGCTGTAATCTTCCAGCCTTTAAACCTTCAAATCTTCTCTCTCCGCACAAATGACAGACCCATTTGCTGTCTACAACGCGTAATTCTACAGTAAACAAGGGAACTGCAGCTTAGTTGGGATCGCAGTAGCCAAACTCGGGCTGGCACCCGACAATATACGGGCAGTACTGATCGCCATCGCCGCACCAGCCAAACTGCGAGCAGCATCTTCCGAAGGTGGAACCCAAGCAGTTCTGACCGCTACCGCAGCGTCCGTCGGTAGAAGATCTCTGACCGGGTGGGAGGACCAGGGTAGGAGTGGGCGCGACAGAAGTGGTGGAGGTGGTCCTGGTGGAAGTCGAGCTCGTGGTGGTGGTGCTGGTGGTGGTGGTGGAGGAGGTTGTGGTGGGAGGCACAACAACCGGGGTGGATGTAGTCGTGGGCGGGACAACGGGCGAGGTGCTTGTGGTCGTGCCGTTGATGGGAGTTCCGGGCAGACCAGGGATGCCGAGACAAGCACCAAAGTTGGACTGACAGCCGGCACCGCAGAAGTCAATTGAGGAACCGCACCAGAAATACTGCGAGCAGCAAGGGCCGTAGTTGGGGTTTCCAATGCACATGGTGCCGTTTCCGCACTGGCCATTGGTGGTCACAACCAGGGGACCAGTAGGCTGGGGAACAGAGGGAGTTGATGAGGTGCTGCTCGGGGGGATTACAACCACACTGCTTGTAGTGGTAGGAGGAGGCGGGGGAGCAGTGGTGGAAGTGGTGGAAGTGGTGGAAGTGGTGGAAGTGGTGGTGGGAGGGGGTGGGGGGGTTGACGTGGTCGTTGGGGGGGGGGGAGGAGTCGATGTGGTGGCAGGCACCGGGGGAGGCCATCCGCAGACACCATACTGGGCTTGACAGTCAAACAGAGGATGGCAGTGGTCAACGGTCAAACCGCAGAAGCCATAGTCGGAGCAGCACTGCCCATCGGGGCAGCGTCCAACTCCCGCTCCGCATCTGCCACCTTCCTGACGAAGACCAAGTTGGGCGTAGTCAGTGGTGCCGTTTCGGTGGCGGCTCTGGAGCACACGAGGGCGACGAGCGAGGAGGGCTTCGTTGGGAATGGCGTTGTTGCTCTCGCTGGCCAGCACGCCTGTCCACGACAAGGCAGCTGCTGCCAGTCCAATGTACATGGACTTCATCTTTGCTGTCGTTTCACGCTCACTGTCGTGGTCTAGAGGGGCGGGACGAGGAGCAGGATCAAGCTGGCAACTCCCGACCAAGGGATGGGGGAGCTCATGTAAATAATCAATTTCCACTCGGCTTCATCTCTCATCCACGACCCCCTCATGCCCCGTGTCTTGACCCTTCACCCCACAAGCCCTGATTAGGGACCTCACGGTCTTGATTTTTTGGAGAAGGCATCTCGGCTGCCGGCTGTTAGATCAGGAACCCGCTCAGAAGCTATTCTTTTCTTAATTTACACGTCTTGGGCGTCACAGTGAGGCACTATCCGGAGCATTTGCAGTGTTATAAGCAAGTGAGATTCCAGATAGAGGCTAAATGACAGGCTGCCGTTTTTACCGAGGATGCTGTGCTGGGGTCATGCAGGAACGGCGGGCGTCGTGCCGTCATTTCGTGGGCCAGAGTCTGTATAAAAGGTTGAATCCGCCTTGGCGGTAACCCGAAGAAGCTCCGCTACATTTACACTTCATATAGCCAGCGGTACAGCATTGTCTCTCGGCACTGTCGAGGTGCGCAGCTTGTGATAGCACAAGAGAGTCTCGCTTGGATGCAGCCCGAATAGGGATTGACAATGTGGGGGGGGGGAATTCTTCTAGAATCCCTTGGGGTGTCATTGGAACGTCGTACTCAAGGTGTGATGAATGAGGGTTGCCTCATAGCCTGAGAAGGAAAATCACCTTGTTGTCACCTCCCACCACATTCACCGAATCACCGAGAGCGAGCTCGCTGTCCAACCCGACCACAGGTACATACCCGCCACTCACTCATTTCCTGGACACCTTGAGGACAAAAACGTGGGGGGCGAAATGTCTGATTTACCCACAACTTCCTCATCTGATAAGGGTTTGAGGGGGTATTGGCATCCAAGACCACACAAATGGGGTGACATACCCCGAGAGAGCTGGCGCAATCAAAACTCGTGTCATTTGCATCTGTTCTACTGCACAGCTCCTTGCCTGCAGCAGTTTATCCGTCTCTGCTGGTCTTCCGTCTCTTTCCCATCTCGTCCACCTAGTTCTTGGCTGTCTTGTCCATGCACTCTCTTGCGGCTCGGTATTCGTCGTGTTTGAACAAGACGTCCCTAAACGCACTGCTATAAGGCATGGCACCAGCAGGCGGCAGAGGACCAGAGTAGTACTTTCGAATCTCGTCCTCCACACCCGGAATGTGGAGCCATTCCGGGCCAGCGTTGGAAGAAAGCATGGCGAGGTTACATCGGGGCACTCGGAGCTTGTCAAACATCTCCAGCCGGCTGTCCATTGTCCATGTGCTCCCGGAAAGGTCGAAAAGTGTTTCCAACGTGGCCGCTGTCTCGATAGCCATGCTTGCTCCGGCCGCATGAATGGGCATCATGACATGTGCTGCATCTCCCATCACCAACGTCTTTCCACGAACAAAGCTTTGGAGTGGAAGCCGTTTGTAGAGGTGGTGGGCTTTGATGCCGTCCTCGGCCGTCATGGAGACCATGTTTTGAACTGACGGGTGAAAGTTGCAAAGCACCTTGAGGATTTGTTCTCGTGATACGGGAGATTGCCAAAGATCCTCTTCTCCTTCACCGGTTTGCGTTTCATGAACCACGGCATTGTTCAGCACCTTGCCGCCCCTACACTTGTAGCTGACCCAAAGTATCCTGGTTTCTTGATCATCCCAAGCCACGAAGCCGCTTTTCCGACTTCCTTGCGGGTCTGTGTAGAGGTTTTGGAGTACAGGATCTGCATTGACCTCGTCCATGGATACCAGCCATCTGTAAATAGACCGGCCTGTGCGGTGAACCGTGGACGGATTCCCGGTAAAATCCTCAATTAAGCGGCTCTATGCTGATCAATTTCCCTTCCTGGGCGAGGTGAAAGAGTCCAGACTTACATGAGCCCCATCTGCTATTATTACCAAGTCATACTGCTCCAGTCTCCCGTCTTTGAGTTTGACTGTGCCGGCCTCGCAATCGATTCCCGTAATTTCTTGGCCCAATCGGATATCTGCTGGTGGCCCTGGTGTGTTGTCTTGCGTCTGGGTCGCTAGCCCTCTGAGCCCACTGTGCAAGTCCACCCTGTGAACTGACCAAAAGCGACTCCATTCTGCGCCTGAGTCCGGGCCATAGTATTCCATTTGAAGCAGGGACAAGTTCTTCGCCTCGTAGCGCAGGAGCATCTCATTGCGAACGCCGCCGAATTCCAAAAAGTCGAATCCAAACCGTTCCAGAACCAAGGTCGCGTTGGGTGTTATCGTGATGGCCGCACCAATTTCGTTTTTGAAGCTGCTCTTCTCGTACACGGCGACATGCCATCCTGCACGACGGAGGGCGATGGCGGCGCACAAGCCTGCTATTCCAGCGCCGACGACCGCCGCCCGATGTGGTTGCCCATCGGTGGGGCAAGAGGCAGAAAGCTGACCCATCTATGACTGTGACCAATATCAATGTGTCGAAAAGAAAAAATGGCAGAGCAGTTCCTTCAGAGAACCGGAGATAATGCTGTGCTTGATTCATCCACAATGCCTGGTTTAACGCCGTCCCCACAATGTCCGTCCGACGCTGACGTCGACCGCCTTGATTGGATCGTGAACAATGCACGGTGCCTGCCCGTTGGAGGTCGTCAAACAGCATCACTTGTCATTGTCGGCGATAAGATCATGTGGGAGGACCGGTTGCTCCCAGTGGGTCAGGTTGTGAGGGCGTATTGCTTTTTCTATTTGTTTTCATTTTGGTAAATAGTTTGCTCTCTCGATACATCATGCTCACCATATTTTTTCTTCCTTGAGCTCCCACAGACCACCCGTGTGGAATACACTTGTTGCAGATCGACTAGGTAAATCTCACTGTGCTTGGCCAGATCAAAGTGCGGGGGGTGGCACAAACAAGCTCATCCAAACACCCTTCTTCTGCAGTTCAGCTGGACTTATTTCAGGGGCGGGCCAACGACTGCGCCCAACGCCGCACGCCTAATGTAACCCTCCATCTCTATACTCGCAACGCTTACCTTGGCACGGCTCAACCTTTGTCCCACCTCACCAAGAAAGATGTAGACCACAGCCTGTCTGACAAGGCTCACGTTGCCGATTATCTATCTGCCGCATGATTTCAGGGGCAGAGCCTTGTTCTGCGCCGCATGTACTTGGAGATAGAGAGACTGCTTGTTGCATAACCTATTCGACCCCTGATGATTGCCAAGTTGAGAAACCGAAGCTTAATGAAGTTGCCTAGAGTCGGGTCAGCAACTCCAAGATTATCCTGGTGCGAAGGTGAGACTTGGGATTTTTTTGGGTGGTGGCGAGGATGAGAGTAGCAGCAAAGACCAAATAGGTTCATGAAAGGGCCAGAAAACTGTATAAAGGGGGCCACTTCATCCGTGTCTATTCTCCATAATCACCCTCATCATCAACAGCTTTCAAAGCACCATCTAGCTTGCTCATCCTTTGAAAACCCTTTAGCAACAGTCAACTACCTTACTCTCAGACTTCCAACCATCAACATGAAGTTCCAACTCCTCACCACTGCTGCCGCTTTCTTTGTGGCCACTGTCACCGCCATCCCCGCCCCCTATGACAACCATGGCCTTCTCCCTGACACCGACGACTTTGAGAACGACGCGGGTGGCCCTGCCGTTCTGGAAGCTCGCGCACAGGCCCCTGCCACCTGGGCGACCAACTTCAACTTCACTCGCGACTTCGACTTCCCCCTCGACCACCTCTTTGCCGAGATTGAGCGCATTCCCGACGACATCCTCGAGAAGGGAGATGAAGTGCTCCACCAGTGGCTCGTTGCCAATGGAGACCGTGAGCCCGAAACGGCTCTCAAGCGGGACACCGATTATGTTGATGCCGTTGAGGAGAACTTGAGCCTCTTCGAGAGGGGTGAGCTCGCCGCCAGGGCCTCGCTGTGGAAGATTGCCAAATGTGTTGCCGCCATTGTCCAGCTCCTTGCCACCACTGCTGTACCTGCTGCCAAGCTGCTCAGGATTAAGAAGTACATCAAGGCGCTTGGGGGTGCGAAGCAGGCTGTTAAGCTCATGTTGGGAGCCACCACCAAGGCCGAGAAGTTGAAGGCTGGTGGCGAAATCTTGGTCAACTTGAGTGCCGAGCTGTTGGGTATCAGTACTGTCAAGAACAACTGTTTCTGAAAGGGTATGAGAAAAGTTTTCTGGGCAAACGATGGGGTTCGTGGGGAACTTAAGGGGTAAAAAGATTGTTGGCTGGGTATCTTTGGAGCTTCTTGTCACTCTTTTAGCTAGGTATTTCGTTTGACTTTTTCTGGACTGTAGGGCAGGTTACATTCCAGAGTTTAGGATTCCAGCAATTCATATGCTTCGATACGTCCCAAGGTATCTCAGTAAACAATGCATTTTGTGAAACCAATATCGAAGTTTCCCATCACAGCCAACGAATAAAAGCACTGTACAAGGTAGAAAAGAGACGTATTTCATCATTGCCAATGCCTCCTTTCACCTCCTTTACCCCTAATCAATTGGGAAAAGGGTTTGGGTAAGACCCAAGATCACCTGCTGACAGTTTTCGTAATGACGCCATAGTCTGGTGCGACCATTACAAATTGAAAAGATCAATAATCACAGCAAGATTTCTAATCATCACCGGCAAACCCTCTGCCGAAGTCCGGGGATACCTCCTTTGATCTGATCAAGCACACCAGACTGAGAGTTGTCGAGATAAAACGTTAAGAGACGACCCAGTCCTTGCCACGAATCTCTACGAGGCCATGCCGTTCATTTTGCCAAACTTTCCCCAAAAAACATGACTGAGGCTACAACACATCCCACCGCCCTCTTTCTCTCTTCAGATGGCGAGATAACCCCCATCGCCGCTCCCTTCCCCATCGCGGCCTCTCTCCCTTTAGCCCCCCAGACTCATGTCCCTATCAAAGTCACTCACTCCGCTATCCAACCTGCGGACAAAAAGCACTTCAATCTCGGCTTTCACTCTTCCATCACCGGCTTTGACTATGCAGGCATTAATCTTACAACCAACACTCCTGTCTTGGGGTTGACCTGGCCAGGCCCACACCGCCCGCTTCATGCTGGGGCTCATCAACCCTACATTCTTGCCCGGTCGGATCTAATCTGGACGCGGCCTGAAGGCCTCAGTGCGGAAGCAGCAGCAGGCCTCCCTACTTCTCTGTTGACTGCTGCTGATGCATTTATCAATATTTTCGGGGTTGGTTTCGCGAGTGCTGGAATTGAACAACTGCCCTCAGGAACCCATTTTCAAGGAAAAGGAGTCCTCATCTGGGGCGGTGCTAGCGCGGTTGGGTGGGCAGCCATTCAAGTGGCCAGAGAGATAGGCATCGAGTTCATCTTTGTTGTGGCCTCGACCAAGAATCATGACCTGCTTAGGGGCATCGGGGCAACGCATGTATTTGACTATACGCACCCAGAGGAAACCACCAAGGAGATCAAACGGACGCTCCAGAGCCTCGATGTAACGCTGACAGCGGTGTTTGATGCCGTGGGTGCTGGGTTGGAAGATGCGGGGTCAACGTACGAGAATAGCAGTTGCTACTGGGGAAAGCAATGTCTCTCTGGTGATCAAGAGCGAGATGCTTTGGCGTGCGCTCGCCCAGTCCCCAGAGAGTGGGATTCAGATTGGGAGTTTGCCATCTTTTCGCGCAAATGGGATGCCTTGCCAAAACAATCTCCAGAGTGGACATGGAGCCGGCAGGACAAAGTTATGAGATGGTTTCTGGAGAATCACGCCGCAGCCTGGAAGCCGATGCCAACAAGAGTGGTACGATCAAAGGAGGACGCTGTCGTCGCAATCAACTCGTCAGCGGAGGGCAGGATCAGCTGCGAAAAGGTGGTGATACGTCATCCTATTCTCTAAGACAGCGAATACAAGCTTCCTATTCTGGCATGATCGTAATCCCTAGATTCGAGGTAGCCCCCCGGCTCGCATTTACAGACCCGGGCGGGGTCACCTTGTCGAGTTCGGAAGCTCGGTGACTCCACAGTGACGCTGACTCGGGCCGGTTGTCGTCGGCAAGTGACAGATCCAAATTTTGCTCACAAAACCTGGACGAAGCCAGTTGTAGTATATGAGTCATTGTCCCCTTTCACCTCTCCTCTCCATCTCTTAGGACTTCATATCCACTTCAGTCATAACAAACAATATGCTGACCCTCCGTGAAGCCACCGTCGCCGATTCCCCGCGCATCGGCGTCATCGGCCGCGACTCGTTCGGGCCCACCCTCTCCCGGATTTTATTCCCGGCGCACTTGCACCACCTCGCCCGCACCGATGCTGCAACGGAGGAGGCCGAGTGGAGGGCTGCCCGCAACACCAGGCGGATCAAGGACGGCAAGAAAACCTATGTTGTTGTCGACAAGCTGGAAGATGGCAGTGAGCAGATTGTGGGATATGCCCAATGGGAGACCCCAGACTCCCTCCCACCGACAGCCAAACCCCAGACTGCAAGCGAAACAGAGGTTGACGTGCTGCCGCCTTCGCTGGACCAGGATGCTCTGAAAGAAATCTTCGGGCTCATGGAGGTGGTGACTGAGCAAACATTGGGGAAAGAAGGGCACAGCCAGATGTGGTGTAAATTACCTATCTTTGAATCTCCTCACTTACAACACAACTGACATTGACACAGACTTGATGATTCTCGGCGTGGATCCCACTCAAAAGCGCAGAGGAATTGGTAAGATGCTGGTGAAGCATGGCCTGGAGCAGGCCGCCAGGGAGAAGCGAGACGCCTTCCTGATTGCTACCCCCGAGGGCAAGTATCTTTACTCACTGCTCGGGTTTGAGCAAGTCGGGGAAGAGATCGCCCTGGGTGACGTGGCGCATTACGCGATGCTCTGGAAGAGGCCGCGCGAGGAGGGTGAGGAGGTGTTGAACTGAGTTTGACGGCCCGCAGATGTAGCATTGTTGCGTGAGCGGACGGCACGAAAGGACCTCGGCGATGATGTTGTAAATATCGGCGACCTCCTTGCGGTTTAAAACGCATTGACTGGATCGCATACGCACGTGCAGGAGACAGTGCTGATGTAAGATCTGCTTCGTTAGAAGCACTGCTGGCAAAATGATGCATGCATGTGCGCTCCTTCGCCTCTTCGCTTCTTCCGTCATGCCAGCCTCTGATTTGGTCTACATCTGCAAGATAAGCTTGGGGTTGGAAACCATGCCTCAAAGAAACATGGAGGAGGCGGGAGGGCTCCCGTGATCTCTTCATTGGACGCCTTTCCTGCACAAAACGTGGCCCAACGCCGTAGGGCTGCAGGCGGTCATGCCATTAGCGCCAAACCATCCCGACTTTTACTGGAATTCCCGGACGGCGGCTCGGCTTCCATCTGGTCTCGTCGACCCCTTGTAAAGCTGATGCTGGAACGGCCCAGTGTTGCTTGGCCAATCGAAGAGTTCTGACTGGGTGAGAAACCGGCAAACATGCAGTGATGGATCGTTACATGTGGTAGCAATGAGATTGGCGATGTAGCTTGGTAAGGTAGTCAAGTCAGAAGAACCTAGGTATTGGGGGCCGAAATATGGAGTTGGTTGTCACCTCAGGTGGGCGTGATTGTCCTGAGATCTGTTTCTGCTAAAGTCCTTGTGGAAAAGTTCTTTTTGTGAGTATCTACCAGTTGATGTTATAGGCCAGCTATATAGGTCGGTAAATACACAACTATCATCAAGTCATCTATATACTTTAGAATGGATTTGCACGTGACCAGACACCTCAACTCCATTGCCCATTAAACCAAACTTGATCCAAACTCCTGGTGGTATCTCCATGCATCCCCTACCAAATCACGCTCCAACGCCGGATGTGAACTCACGTACTTGGGTAGGTGCCTAATCAACCCATAAAGTAACCCCCTTCGGAATGGTGATATGCGCCCGTTCCTTGATCCTGCCCCCAAAGTTGTGGATTTACCACTCCTTCGGCTCCAGGAACCATCAACATCTGGCCTTGTGGCGTCGCAGTATGGTGATCCCACCCTGTTTGGGTTGTCTGTGAGTCCCACTGACTCTGTGAATGGAGTTGGTTGCTAGTCATCATGGGGAGTGATGCCACTTGATATTGGTCGACATCGACTGCCTCCAGCTTGGGGTCTGGTGCTGCCGATCCAACCCTGGATGGCGGCGTAAAGACGTTGCTGCCATGGCGATATTGTTGTTCCCAGGTAGCAGGTGTGGCTGTCAATGGTCCGTTGGAATCATCTCCATGCTCAGAGACTGATGGGGAAGGGGAGCACACCGTCTGGTGTCGCTCACCCAACGCTTCCCAAAAGTGTGTCATGTCCGGCTGCGGTTGACCCCCAATAAAGTTGGCGAAGCACAGCGCTACTAGGCGGTCCAAAATCACAATGACCTCTGCGTCGCCTCTGGTTGACGAGCTTGGTGGTGGTTGGGAAGCGGCGCCATGGGACCGTAGCAACGACCCCACTGCATAGAGCAGCTGAAAAACCAAGTTCGAAGGTAGTGTGCGGTAGGCCTGGGCCGGGATGCCTTGCACCCACCCCTCAAACCAGGCTCTAATCTGTGTGTTGGTGTCTGAATTATGAATTGTTGATGCAAGGCTTAGGCCCCCGGTGTTTCGGTCAGTAGGAGACCGCGAGCGGCGTGGTTTCGGCGATGAAATCCGTAGAGGGCCGGTGCATGGCTGTGGCTCGTATAGACGAAGAATAACCGTGTTGATGTGGGTTGTCAATACGGCTTCCAATGACAAGTCAGTCTCGTTGTCAGATTCTTCCAGAATAGACCTTCTTACAGTTTGTTTTAAGCTCCGAGGGCATTTCTCTCATTAACTTGTCCAGATATTCCTGTGATGACGCAATTGCGGTGCCCCTTTCTCGGTTCTGTTGCTCAGGGAGGTCTGGTTGGGGAGTCTTGAGAACTGCCACCCGCTCGGTCAGATACTGCAGTTTGATGCAGTACACCAGAATCTCGTCCAGGTCGTGGTCTTCTTCTTCATCCAACTCCACCAGGCACTGGCGCATGTAAGAGGTGAAGGGCATCGAGGTTAGTTGCTGGAGATACATTGCCGCTCTGACAGGTGGATGGTCAGTTAATTTTCCTAGTTGGAGGAGTGTGCCACACTTACGAGCTTCTCAGATACCAAACCCCCAAAAGCAGCCTCTTCTCATCTGCCATTCTCCCCTCGTTTTGTACCTGGGGCCTCTTGTTGATGCCAAGATCGCTGACCAGGCTCTCGGCTAAACATAGCAGATTGTTTAGCTGGCTGTGTCGCATGCAATGGTAGTGATACCACCCCAGCACAACAACAATGCCCATCAGAAGATCAATGGACCTTTCGGCTTGTCGAAACATGCGGTCGGCCACATGGTCCATAATATGCTGCATCTGGCCTTGTACCGAATGCAGTCCCTCAAACCCGGCCACCACTCGAATGGCAAGCATCAAAAAGGGTCGATGGATTACCAGCATCGAGGCTGAGACATGGTCGGGAATCAAAACGAACGGGTGTGCCGGCATCAAGCAGGTTCGGTATCGGTTCAATAGCAGGTCATCAAGATCCTCTAGCCCTTCAATGAGCAGCGGGTTCAGGTGTTGTTGATTCAAGCAGTGAGGTGGACTGGCTGTAAAAAAGTATGATTCGTGCTGAACTGATTGCTGGCTTTGCATTGACGAGGTTCGTATCAAGGACGGTCTGACATCCAGAGAGCCCATGGGTGTGGCTGCTGAAGTGTGACTCCGGACTGATGATGACGAACATGAAGCAAAGTCTGCTCCCAGATCGACTGCGGACGGTGATGGAGGGTTTTCTGGCGTAGAGACAAGAGAGTCGAAGCTGGGCTCTCCTAAACCTGCAGCCGGTCTAGATAAGGTATGAAATGTCAAAAAAAAAGAAGGCTCTCTGAGGCTACCAGGCAAGTGGTCGGGGCTTACTGTCGAGGCTGACGAGTCTTGCGAGGACGGTGGACTTGATCGGTACATTGCTTCAGCAGGCGCTCGCATCTGTACATGTAGTCCGAGAATACGAGTTAGCAACCAAGTAAGCTTGTAAATGAGGTCGTGTTACAACTGCACTTGGCATGGGCTGCAGACGAACCTATCGCATTTTCCACCACTTGCTGACCGTCCAGAGCATTTTGCCTTCGCTGAAGCACACTGAGCACATGCCGTCCCCCACTTGGTTGTTTGGATGGCCTTTGCACGCATCATGGTGTGTGATGTTGGGTGATGATAGGCGAGAAGAGAGAAAAGACTGTGTGACTGGTATTCTTCAAGTGCTTTCTTTGCAGGAACCTGTTTTGTCAGCAAGTGGCTGCGGAAAAGGATTCAGAAAGGGGATAAGGCGACAATGGGGGGCACAGGTGAGATGGGTCCAACAACAGTCCCCACAGTGAGCGTGTAAATGTGTGTGTGTGTGTGTGTGTGTGTGTATGTTTGTGGCGCGATTTGGCTTGGAGTCAGTTAGATAGGTGGTCAAATAGATGCTGATGTCAGAATGTTGAATGTCATGATGACACAGTCCAGTTCCCCCTCCTCTATATACATATATCACGTCAAATGATGGACAACCAAGGCGCCGGGAGGGAGGGAGCAGGGCCGGCCAAGGTGCTGTAGATCGAAACGGCCCGTGGTAGGGCTGAGCTGGGATACCAAGACCACACACCCAAACCCCTGCCCCCGCTACAAGACGGGGCCCAAAACACCGTTCCAGAGTTCCAGCGCATCCTGCGCCCATGCTCAGTCTGCATTAGCATCTAGGCTACACTTTTTGTGCCCGGTCACGTCACTTTTGCTCGACGATATGCTGCCCTTTTGCTCTGCTTGACCGCCTGCGTCTAGAGAGTCGACATGGCCCACGTTGTGCCGATATGGTGTGAAATGTGGGGACTGGGCTTTTACCCGCTGTAGACTACCCGTCCACTAGCATACCGCTTGAGAGCCCACAGGACAAAAGAGGGGAAATACAGACAGGCAGCAGAATAAAAACTTCAAGGTCGCCGTTCTCTGGCCCGCTCTCTCGGCTCATAGTGCTCGGCGTGCCGAACATGTCTGTGTTGGCCATGGGATAGCGAGAAAAGCTCCGAGGCGCGAACTTGGAGATCCATCACTTCTAAACATCCGTCCCCTGAAGCGGCCTCAGGCTGACGTCTATCCCGTAAAGCCATCATTTCTTCGGCGCAAAAGAGCACCAGTCAGACGGGAAGGATGGTGGAAATAGCGCGAAGGATGTTTGCTCACTTGAGAGGTGCCCTAAACTTGTCAGGCCGATCAAGGTTGGTCTCCTTGGCGAAGCCTTAACCTTATCTGGACCTTCGAGAGACACAGAAGCGTCCTTTTGGACGGCACTGAAAATGGAACCCATGACAAAAAGCCCCTTGGCACGCTCTGTGGCTCTTGAACCCTCCCCCACCCTTCCTCTCTGGTTGTGGAAGGAAAACAAAACGGCGGGGGGACCCGCTGCCAAGGCACCATTGGCTTTCTAATCAGGTAAAACCCCCGCCACAATTGACCACAGGCGAGATCTTGTACTTTGTACACAACCATGGCCCAATCTTCTCATTTTTGCGCGAAATTTGTCGGCTCTCAACAGAGATATCGACTATTGATTTGCTACCTTGAAGAGACCGCAGATCACGAACCCCTTGATCGATAAATCAAGCTTTGTTCTAGTTGGAGTCCCCCAGCCATTATGGCCAGTGTGGACGGTACCGGCACCCGTAACCGTACCTTTAGCAATTGACATTGGTCACGGTGTGATGCCCCTCGTTACTACCCCCTAAGGTACCTCTCATGTGCAGGCTTCTGTTCCCAAAACTTGGCTTTCTCTGAAGCTGCTGATGATTTTTGATCGCGACGGTTTCATTGGTGTAAAGGGTGACGGCGGTTGCTGGGATCGGAGTTTTTGTCCCCCATCACACACCGAGCTGGTGAGTGGGAGAGGGGTGGTTTCCAAAAGCTCATGACACCTACCAATCTCAGGATGGCCTCGGGGCACAACACCATCCCATGTTGCCAAAGTCAGAAATAAGGTCGCTGCGGGCGGAGGAGAGATATTGGGAATTGCGATGACTCTGTAGTGTCGTCAAACGACGAATAGGGGGCATTGTTTACCCATGAAAGGGGGTTCCAAACATCTGGCAGGTGTGTGGGCACTCGTCAGCAGCTGGCCGCCCCCACAGCCATTCGAGCAAAGAAGGTGACATCATCAAATATCTTTACAGAACGTCAATCTACCTGCTACAGCTTTAATGGAGACATTGTATCTTACTGTGGAACCGAATTGGCGGTGGAATCATCAGGTCAGAAAGTTCTCTGTATGAATCTTTTTACGATTTTTGGTCTCATTGCGCTTCTAGCTACCAGACTCTCTAATACAACCACACCACTCTCCTCTCAGGAGCAACATCCGTGTAGTCTTTGGCTACCAAAAAGGGCATAAGATGACCGCGAACTGTGCCGGTCACCTACACAGATCCTTATACGGCAATTTGATCCTGTTATCGCATACAACGCCGCAGGGATCAAACAACAACCAAGTGCCAGAAGGAAAATCGGGCAGACTTCCGTCACAACGAGAAGGCAACCAGCAACACTCCAGGGGTAGAGGCGTTTGTTACTGATGCTTTTTGTGTCTCGTAGGTATATCGATGGAACTCTAAGTCCACCCCTGCATAAGCCCTTGTTGCTGGCGGTCTTGTTCATGATGGAATCTTCCGTCGGTTGTAAAGGCCAAGGAGACCGCCACCCACCACTTGGCTATGGATGGCACGTACCATTGACGTGTTTCATGATGTGGTAGGGCTGCAGTTCTTATCTGTCGGAAACGCCGAAAACTCCGATCAGGTGTGCGGAGAATGGGTGCGGCAGTTGCTCCCAGAGGCCTCAATATTACCTACATGATTTCCAGTCCCTTTTGTTCAAAAGATCAACTGGCTCGACAATCCATAATTTAACGAGTCGGCATCGCCGTCCTGAGCTCCGAGGAACTTGCACAATGTGCACTGAGTTTTCGGTGCACAGCCATATGCTCCATGATGCCGGCCCCGGCCCGAGGCCAGCAAGGGATTAGCCTCCCCCTGTCCCTTGTTCCCCACACCCAACCGCAAGGAACGGGATGACATAATACCACGACTGGAGATGTTGATCGATGATGCCTGAGGATCATGGTGGCTAGGTAGGTTGTTAAGCTTCGTTGCATACATGGAAATAGAACGATACCCAGGCAGAGATGGTCATACTCAACGGAGTAAAGCGCCAATAAGTCATACGCATCTGGGCATGAATTGGTCTGTGACTTGAACCAAGAGGTTATTGATCTGAGAGTAAGATTGTTTTCAGGGATACGTAGAAAGGCCGATGCTGGTTGAAAGCTCTTCGAGGCAATCATCAATGGAAGGGTTGACCTGCCCAAAATGGGTTCGAAGCTCTGTACCTTCTGAGTACGCAGTTACCTAGCTAGGATCTTTCTAAAAGTAGTTTTGCGCACTTTGAAACTGGTCCCCGAGGCAACCATCAGTCAAACTGTGGGAAGCACTCTCTAGAAGCCAGAGCTCAAACTTTATACCTGATAGGCTTTGTACTAGCAGCTTTGCACCTCAATATCTCGTCTATCTTTTGATCGGGAGCAACGGCTGCTCAGGGCGGACCAAGCCAAGTAAGTAGAACTTTCCCACTCCAAGTGATAGCACCATACCTTTGAGTTGCATCTTTTGCGTATTCATTCCATTAATCGATTAATTATGCTGAGATACCAAGTAGATCTTTCCGATATCGCCAACCATTTCCCCCGTTCCTACCATCCATCCCACTGACCTTTTCCCTGTTCCATTTTGGTATCACAAGACAATCCCGAAACACCAGACCCAGTCACCCACCCCTTAAGATCTCAGCACCACCACCTTCACCAGTCCCGACCTCCAATGCAGCCCAGTAGATATGCACCAGAAACCCAACGATGAACCATCCCTCCGGATTCCATGACCAGCGCAACTCGTACCATCAGTGCAAATGCTGATCTCCAACCAAAGAACACTGAAAAGCAACGCAAGCTGTACCGCAAGCAACATCCATTAAACACCCAATAGTTTCCAACGCACCAACTTAAGCGAGACAACGAGCATAGTCACTCATAAACCCGGCCGACCATTCATATTCTTGAAAAAGAGGAGAGTCAAAGATTTCAAGCTGAACCTTCAGACTACCTTCCAACAGTAAAGTCGTGATAATGCAGTTCATGTGCGCGGTGCCGTGGGGGAATCGGCCACAGTCGTCCCGCCAGGTGACGCAGCTCCGTTAGGCGGCGTCACTGTCTCGCGGGGTGTGGCATGTCCGTCGGCAACGCTTCCATAGCGTTCCTTCTCCTGTACCCTGGCCGTGTCAAACTTGAGCTTCTCCTCGTCATCGACATCCTGGCCGGGGTTGCACTCCTTCCACCGGAGGTACTTGAGCAGCGCATAGAATCCTGAGGCCAGCAGCGAGCCCAGGATGGGGCCCAGGAAGTAGATCCAGAAATAACTTGGAAAGCTCCGGTTGACCACTGCTGGTCCGAGGGAGCGGGCAAAGTTGAGAGAGCCGCCGGTGAAGTATACGCCTATCAGCAGTCAGCATTCCATTCCACTTCCACCCAACCTTGACAGCAAACTTACCAACCAGCTCGGCAAGGAAGAATGCCATTCCAATAGCGACTGGTGCCAGATAGGTGCTCTTGTGCTTCTCGGCCGCCACCATGATGACGACAAACACCAGCTCGGCCGTGAGAAACATTTCAATAAAGAGGCCCTGGGCAACGTTGGCACCCCCTCCAAGCGTCGTCTCGACATCCATGGGCCCGGGGAACAAAGCCGAGACAACACCAGCGGCAGCCATACCGGCGAGCAGCTGGGCAACCACGACGATGACGCTGCGGACTGCTGACAAACCACCAACCAGAAACAGAGCGAGCGTGACGCTGGGGTTGAAGAGCCCGCCAGTGACACGGTAGAAAGCCCACACGTTCGCCATCAGACTCAGACCGAACACCAAGGCGATAAACATGAGGTTCTGGGTGTTGGGAACGGCAATATCGGTACCGGACTCGAGCTGGGCAGGACCTGAATTGACGGCAATCTGGGTACCGGCAAAGGAAAAGAACAGAAACAAGAAGGTTCCAACAAACTCTCCCAGGAAAGCCGTGATGTTGTTGCGTGTGCTGGCCGGCTTGGACAGCATCGGCAGCGTCATAGTGTTGGTGTGATTCATTGTGTTGGTGGGCCTCGCGTTGACGTTTGAGATGTCGTCGTTGTTGTTGTTGTTGTGAGAGTTGTGCCCGTTAACGTTGGAGGCGTACGATAGAAAACGACTGCGAGGCATTTTGATTTTTTTTTGGAGCGAACAAAGAGTGAGGAGGTGAGTGGAACAGATGGAGGATGGTATTTAATAAAAAAATGGGATGAATATTGTGTTCAAGGGCTCTCGGATCGTTGGCCCGGCTGGGGTAAGGGACGATTCCGAGTTGAGGCAAGGCGAGCAAAGTGAGCCAACTGATGCCAAGGGTCGACAGTGCCGTAAAATCTGAAAGGGGCTGCTGGCTGGCCTGGTGGTATTATTGTTGCATGAACCGCACGAAAAGAGGCCGACTGTGCCCCCTGTGTTAGCCAAGCGGTCCAGAGAATTGGAAAGGGTATGGTCAGCGGCTCATATATGCGACGGGCGCAAGCTGAAAGAAGGGATCATTTGGTGATCGGGACGGGTCGGGTGATCCGGGCTGAGGGCTCACTGTTCACACGCTGCCGTCGAAAGAAATCAAACCAATTGCGGCATGAAGGTGTGGAGGACATGTTGCGGTCACAGTGTTTCGCACAACAGTACACAGCAGCTGGAGAAAAGTCACGATGTCTCGTTTTGGGCATCAGACGAATCGCACACAATGACGCAATGTCTCGGTCCGGTAGTAAAGATGTGCTACAATGCATTCTGTGGACGGGCAGCCGCTTTCAGTACTCCGTACTTCTGTTGACGGTCATCGAGTCTGAAAGAACGACATCATCGATAACTCACGACCAGGGTCCAGGGAGGAGCATCAACAAAGGCACGACCCCAATGTCAATGTCAGTGTCTGTGTCCCGAGGACACGGCCCGACGAAAACGTCAGGCCAGTCTAGAACCAGCTCCCGGGGACGCCCCTGCCCTACATACAGACCGCGCAATAGTAGAGAGTTTAATTACCCATTGAAGAAAGAAACGAATTTGATGCACGCAGGGTCCTAGCACACCGAGCTAGTTCTTTTTCGACATCTCACTCGCTCTCACCGCTCCGTTCCAGTGTTTGAAGGGAAGCCGTTCCCCGGGTCCAGCTTGGTAATGCTGCAGGTCGCAAATGAGGCAGAAGAATCAAATTCAAGCCACAGAGAGCAGAGGTGTTGAGTGCATGACAGTGGCGTGACGGGGTTGGCTACTCCAGTCGTAGTTCAAAGTCGGCCATTCCCGAGGGTGGAACCTGGGGGAGCTGATGTTCCAGATGTTACTCCACGCACGGATCACTCAGCGCACCACCGGGATCCATCCGCCCCCCGGGCCGTCCAAGATCGGTCCTATCATGTCTCCTTTGTGTATTCCTAGAGGTGCATGTACAACATATCTCTACCTACATTCAGCACCAGAAGGGAAATGATCATCCCTGCTATCGCTATACGCTCACTTTCACCCCCGAGATGCTCTCCAGCGCCGCAAGCAGCCCGTCTTGCACCGACTGGTCATTGGCAGTCTTGGACGGTTCCTCCTCCCTCAACGCGGTGAAATACCCGCCTGGGGTCCACCTCTCGTCCTCATTCTCCCCTTTCCCATCCGTCTGACCGCCAGTGGCCACCCAGACAAACGTGTCGACCGCCAGTTGCATATCCCCCGTCGCGTTCGCGCCCCCCATCTTTGTAGGAACCCAGCCCGGGTGAACGCTATACGCTTTTGTCTGCCAAACCCGGGCAAACGCCTTTGCCAAGATGACATTGTGAAGCTTGCTGTCGCCGTACCCGCTCTTCTTGATGTCCTCGGAGTCGCCCAGCCGGGGCCTACCGCCGGCGTGAAGGTCGCTGCTGACAAAAACCAGCCTCTTTTGCGCGCCGGGTCCCATGAGAGCAGTGAGGATGTAAGGGGCAAGTGTGTTGACGGTGAACAGTGTCGGCAGCCCAGACTTTCCGGGGACGTTTTCCATGCCCGTGTAGACGCCTGCGTTGTGGATGACGGCCTCGTACGGCCCCAATTCCGATGCTTCTTTGGCAAGCTGCTTGGTCTCTTCAATGGACGATAAATCGGCAACCAGCACTGTTTCTGCGCCGGGACAAGCCTTGCGTGCATCTTCGGCACGTTGAGCGTTGCGGGCGTGGAGGATGACAGTGTGTCCCTGCGAGATTAGTTTGTTGGCGGTGCGGGCGCCGAGGCCATCTGAGGACCCCGTGATGCAGAATCGGCCCATGATGGCGAAGAGGAGTGCGGGCGGATGGTCACGAAATGATGCAGAAAATGGCTCTCAGTTGTTGATGGAGTTGCTTCTCTGCAGTGAAATCTATCTGCCCATCCATGAGGAGAAGTGGGAAAGTCGTTCCCCCTCAGACATCAAGCTTGGCACACGACCCGCTCCACTCCATGTCATGATGTTTGATCCACGCCTCGCCAATCCACAATGCTGGGGATGCCTGAGATGCTACGGCTCTCCAGATGGAAAAAGGCGCACGCGCTCTAGTCCCTATGAAATTGGCAATTTATCTTGGGAGGTAGCAAGACGGCTATACAACCAAACACGCTGGAAGGAAACACAGCACCGGATCAGGCCGATCACGTAACCAACAAGAAACGGCGATGCATACAGCAACATCAGAATACCGGACATCGAAAGTGGAAGTGAACGTGGACGTGGAATCAAGCATTTCCGACACTGTCGATCACTGCATGTCATCGTTTTTAGCATCGTCTGCAGCGTGCCGATGCACCCTCTGCAGCATCGGGACCGCCGGCGTGTCCTGTACGTCTCCAAGGGATAGTGCACAACAACGTGGCAGCCTCTGGTGGCAGCTCTTGTGATTCAGTTGGCGTGTTCCGTCCGGCCATGTCACCGCAGAGAGACAGAAAGGTGCCGTGTATCTTGTTGTCCAAGTGGGTGTTTTGTGTCTTTTCCAGATTCCCGCCCGAAATTGCGATCCATCTATCCAGCGCGAGAAGGCTACATTGCATGATCCAACTTCCCGTCCAGCAGGTTATCCCCTTCCACCGTTGTAGTCGGCCCCTCCAGCCTTCCGCAGCCTCTTGACAACCTCGTCCTCGTTCAAGTCGCCCTTGTCGTTGGCCGTCACCTCGACGCTATAGTGACTCAGCACCTTCTTGACGTCGCCGGCCTCGATGCTCGCCCTCGCCTTCTTCATGACCTTGGCGTTCTCGCCAATCCAGACTACAAAGGCAAACTTGACCCTCTTGCTCTCGGCATCGTTTGCGTATTCCACTCGGACGTATGCGTACTGCACCTGGGTGTCGTCGAGCTGGGCCGTGAGCTCCGAAAGGCCGCCGGTGCCCGTGGCTGTCAGCTGCAGCTTGTTGCCCGTCGCGCCGTACGACAACAGAAGCCAGTTTTGTTCTTCCTTGTCGGAACGGATAGAGTCGTAGGCGGCGAGGACTTCGGGAGAGTTGACGCCTGACATATTTTCTCTTGTTTTCTCTGGGCTGCCCAAAGTGTCGGGAATCGTAGTGCGGGGTTGACCAACAGGGACAGGTCGTGGAACACGGTCGGTCGGGACGGTCGATTAACTAGCGTGGGCGATTACAAGTGAGTAGCTGTAATAGTATAAATGTGAAGTGTAGAGGAGAAAATGCACCCACGCCTGGAGATAATGAGAGAACACCGACTACGGTATGGAGGATTGGGTCAGGAATGAAAAGGGGCAGATGGATGGAGATGCCACTCCGAGTCCTCCACCCGTTTCAGGGTCCAGATGCCGCCAGCGCAGATCTCACGTCTTGGCGGTCGTGGCAGCTGCCGGATGCCCGCCCTAACCCTGACATTAATTTTCTAGATCATGACATGGTCCTGGCAGCGGAAAGGAAACAGTGCACCAAACAATTCTCATCTATACCACTACATACTCTGTGCTCCAGGCCATGCAACCATGATATTACCAAGTCCCGCTGATGGACAGATCTCGTGAACTCAACCCGACCGAAAACTCGTACGGCCCCTCCGTCACCATGGCCCAGTTCTGAGCCACGACATCCCAATAACTCAGGTCTCGCCTCGTAAGGTTGAACTTGACCGTCTTCTTCTCCCCAGGCTTGAGGTAGACCTTGTCAAAGCCTCTCAGCACGCGAACGGGAAAGTCCGTTTCCGATTCGGTTTCTGGGTATTGCAGATACAGCTGCGGCACCGCCGCTCCCGCAACCGACCCGTCATTGATCACGTCGACATTCACAACAACATAGTTTGACCAAAGGTCGGGGTTCCCACCCTCGTCACCGCCAGCCTCGCTCAGGGGTGGCTGCTGATCATACCCGTCAGGGTAAGGGTACTGGCCCACTTCGATATCATCTGTGCTGTCCAGATACGGATAGACGTACTTTTCCAGCCTGCGAATCTCGGGCGGAAAGATTGCCTCTTCCTTGCTGGGGATGTCGGTTGAGTAGCTGGGAGGCTCAGCAGCAGGGTTCGGTCTGCGCAGGGGATACTGCGTCTTCCTCCTCTGGGGGATGACCACAATATTGTCAAGCTTGAAGGTTGTGTAGCTGAGCCCAAAGCCAAACTCAAACCTGGGCTCAATGTTGTACTTGTCAAAGTGACGATAGTCAATGTACAGTCCTTCTTTGAAGTCCTGCTGAGGCACCACTCCGTTGGGAAGATAGAGCACCTTGCCACCGGCGCCGTAGTCTTCCAGAGTCCGTCCGATGGTGAAGGGCAGGTGGCCAGATGGGTTGGTGTCGCCGAAGAGTATCTCTGCCAGAGCATTCCCAGACTCTTGGCCGGGGAGATTGGCAAACAACAGAGCCTTGACGTTCGGGGTGTCGATCCAATCTTCCACAAGCACAGGTCCGACGGCGTGGATGACAACAACGACATCGCCAGTGCCACCGCCACAGCTGGAGGCAACCTTGACGATTAGGTCGTCGCCGTTGTTTTGAAGCCGCAGGTCGGGACGGTCGCCGCTGACATCCGCCCATTTGGTGAAACCCTCCCCGGCATCGGCATTGGCAAAGACGATGCACAGTTCCAGATCATTCAGACTGCCGTCGCCCTTGCCGAAAGACGCCTTGTTGTCCAGAAATTCGGAAAGCTCGACTTTGGACTTGTCAAACTGCTTCCGCAGCGCCTCTACAGGTGACACAAGGTAGGGGAACTCGACAGCACCGGAACCCCAGCCCGAACCAAGCGTGCCTTGGTTACTGTTACTTCGTCAGCTTGACAGTCGAGGCAAATGGTTCGAGTGAGAAGACTTACCAACCGCGGTCCTTGCATGCATTTGGGCCGTCGCCCGGCCCTGCATCCTCGCCAAAGATGCCTACCTTGAACTTTCCTTCGCTGCGCTTCCCGGTGGCACGCTCGACAGCATCCCTTCTAGCCCTGAGCCTTTCGTCACTCAGCCCCTGACGACTGATGGGCAGCAAATCCTCATTCTTGAGCAAGACTGTGCCTTCAGCCGCGACCTCCCTCGCAATGACCGAATGATTTGCCTGCACATTGACAAACTCGTTGACAACCACTTGCTCTTGCTCGGTTGGGCTGCCTGGAGACATCACGCCCTTCTCTTCATCTGTCCATGACGAGAAATTGGGCTGCTTCCTGGGAAACTTCTTCTCGTCATCCTGTCCGAGCTGGTACCAGGCGGCCACGATACGGGTCACCATGTCGTTCAGCCGCTCCAGGGGCACACTTCCGTTCAAAACAGCTCTGGACAGCTCTGGACCCCAAAGCGATTTACCGTCAGCCCAGCCCAACCCATCACCGGGCATTGTCATATCCAAGCCAGCAAGTGCCGTGGCGACACCAGAGTGCTGGGCCAGCCAGTCACTCATCACAAAGCCTTGGAAGCCCAACTCGTCCTTCAAGATGCCGTTCAGGAGCTTGCTGTTGCCGCATGCATACGAGTTGTTGACCTGATTGTAACTGCACATGACGGAGGCCACACCAGCCTTGACGGCATCGCCAAATGGCCAGGCGTACAGCTCATGCAGGGTGCGGTCGTCGATGTTGGAGCTGATGGCATGAGGAAGTCCCCATTCCCAGGGCTGGCGGAAGTGCTCCTGCTCGTTGGCCACAAAATGCTTGATCGTCGCCATGACGCCCTCGCTCTGGATTCCCTTCACCGTCTCGGCGCCAGCAATGCCCTGGAGGTAGGGGTCTGCACCAAAGCCCTCCCAGTTGCGACCACCTGCTGGCATCCTGCCTAGTGGTCCCACGCAAGGCCCAAGCAAGACATTGATCCCCTTTTGCCGCGCCTCAATGGCATGAGCCTTGCCCCTCGCGTACATCAGTTGCCTGTTCCACGTCGCGCCGACCGTGATGCCAGCAGGAAAGGCAGTGATGTTGTCTGCAAATCTGATGCCCAGGGGTCCATCCTGCAGTTGCAACTGCGGGAAGCCCACATGAATGGCCGGGGCATTCGTGCCCACAGCCAAGCCCATCTCCCACCCCGTGCCGGTGGTGACATTCACCTTATCCGCCAATGTCATTTTCGACACCATCTTGGAAGCCTTGGCATAGCTATCAGCCCAGGAAGCAGCAATGCCTCCTTTCGGTGTGGGATACCAGGGCGGCGACTGTCCGTACGGTGGCTCTTCTTGGGCCTTTCTGTAGACAAACACCCCGGTTGCTGTCAGAAGCACCCAAAGAATGCCCATCCCTGCCAACACGCCGATACAGCACTGGCTTCTCCTCCCCAGCGTTGTGAAAAGGCACGAGCACCATCTTTTTTTGCCTTTTATGTTTGGCTCGAAGGAAGCGGTCGGCGATCGTCTCGTTGGGCGGGCAGCTTCGCGGTCAATGTAATCGGTAGCGTCGAGATCCGAGTCGGAGTCAAAAGCAGCGTTATCACCGCGATCGCTGGAGCGAGACCGTCTGGTGGAGGACTCCTTGAGGAGTCCTTGGGCGCTCTCGTCGTGGGCCATCGTGCGCTCGCCGCTTTGGAAGGCTGGAGTTCACCCGTTACCTAGTTCGGGGTAAATATGTTATCTGAACCCTCGCAATAGGCGCGTCATCGGGTTGGTCAGCGGATCGCTGGTGATGGATTCATCCTTTCCCAGTGTCGGTGTTTGCCCGATCCGCCGCATCTCAGCTGAAGCGCTGGCAATCCATCGATCTTGGCACTCAGTACCCGATTGGGCGGCCCGAGAAACAGCAACTGGCCTGTGCGCTCGGTTGCTCCCGCGCCCTAAAATATCCGAAGTCCAAGCTGCCAGGAGCTCCCCAGAAGCTCAGCTTTGACAGATGGGGTGGGATGGTTTGTATGAACTCTTCGAGCCCCGGGCCAGGAGGAAAGAACAAAGCAAAAAGTTGTGATTTCAGTGTCCCATTGATCTTGAGAGAGCTTGCTGATGTCGCGAGAAAAAGTAAGAGAAATTAAGAATGGTTGACGTGCTGCTTATCTCTCTTGGTCTGTCGTCATCTTAACGGATAAGATAAGAATAAAAATCCAAGGTGGTAGACATGGCTAATTGAAATTGATCAAGTTGATTCCGATGTCGCAAGTTGCATTTCCCAACGTCTTGTCTCCATCTGGAGTGTACCTCTCAATCCAGCCTTTTGGAGATAAGTTTGGAGTAGATAATATTGTGGGAGGGTGTCATGGTTCCCCACGATGCAGCAGACCCCCACATGGGGCGAACGCGGGGCACCGCGTTTCGTGAACTGTGACCCATCCCAGACTCCCAGCTCGTCGACGCCTCACCCACCAGCTGTGCCACCGAGCAGCCAATTGTGAGGGCAGAAAAACGCCTATCAAGACCATGGGAATCCGGCACACAAAAACCTAGGGTCTAGAAACCGCCATTTCATGGTCGTATCTCTGCGTCTAGGTGAAGAAGACACGCGCCTCGCAATGAGTGTTGGCTCATGTCGGGAATCGAGATATCTTCACTGCAACGGCAGAGCTCAGCAGAGCTAAAATCGTTTCCATCAGTCATTTTCTCGTCTCCAAAGCAGATCAGACTTCTCCGGAGACACCAGATGGCAATGTGCCCCATGTCTGATATCGAGATCCCCGTGTGTCTCCTGGTGAGAATGACAGAGGAAATCACAATCGACCAATCAGCACCGCTGCCGCAATCAACGATGCTAGCGCTAAGCGAAGGTGGACCCGCCGTTATCTCCATGAGGGATCGTCCCTGTCGAGTGCCCACTGGCAATGTTAAGGTGGTGACACTGCACGATTGGCCAGCCTGGAGTCGGCTCTCTTATCTCCAGCTCTTTGATTTGCAACCGCCTTCACCAAACGCAATGTCCCAATTGGACCGTTCCTGGTCCACACCACAAGCTCCCGTCACAAGTCGAGACCCCATCATGGACGCCTGCGGGAGCTATTCGGCAAGTCTTTCTGTTTGCTTGGTGCTGTCTCGGGCTGTTGTCTTGAATTGATTGATATGAGACCCCAGGGACCTTAGGTTGTTGAGCTATACCAAAACTACCTCGCAGTCAACTGATTGGCCCCCGCATACAGTCAGCATCGCCAGGGACAAGCTCAAACAGCTATTACTGATTGAGTGCCCTTATCTCTGGCCCTGCACGGCAATCCTCGTGGCGCCGGTAGTCGCTCTGGAGCCCAGACTTTGGGTGGTGAGGCCAGAGTGGGTTTGGACGGCCTGGCTCCCGAGCCCACCTCGGAATTCACGGCCTACCAAGGAGACAGCTCGCGAAGGGCCGGGTTGCTTTCTCGATACCGGTCGCTTGCGGTGCGCCACCGACCCTGCGTGCACCCACAGAACGTCCGGCAGACCCCCCACAGCTCGCGAATTGATACCCTTGGCACCCACCTCCCAGAGCTTCGTTCTTGCTTGTACCCGGCAAGGCCCATCTTTCCCCAGCATCTATTCCAAAGACCCTGCCAGTGCTGATAGCAGAATGTGAAGCTGTGATTCGACGTCTGTCTGCGAAGCCAGCCGGGAGCCGTGTCCCCGGCATCGCACCGCAGCCATCTCCAGACTCTATATCTATGCCGTGTCCCCGACGCCTCATGTCGACTTGCTTCTCCCTCCAGGATCACCATTACACCTAACCCACCCCTTTGTCTGTAGCTTGCCGCCAGCTCTCAGACAAGATGGATCACGCTCCCGCCGATCAAGAGCACATCGCCAATGCCACGCTCGGCCAGGGCGCCGGCTATGGTGTCGTGCTGGGCCTGGGAGGTGCCTTTGCCATTGGTACGTGTTCTGAGACACTCCAGATGATGGACATGTGCTAATCCTAGCCAGGCATGATCGCCACAACCTTCATCCTGAAGAGGTACAACAGGGAACTTCAGACATCTGAAATGTTCAACACAGCTGGCCGTACTGTCAAGTCCGGTCTCGTCGCCGCTGCCGTCGTCTCTTCGTGGACTTGGGCCGCTACCCTTCTTCAGTCCACCGGTGTTTGTTATCGCTATGGTGTCTCGGGTCCCTTTTGGTATGCCTCGGGCGCTACTGTCCAGATCATTCTCTTCGCTACTCTCGCCATCGAACTCAAACGCCGCGCCCCCAACGCACACACCTATCTCGAGGTCATCAAGGCCCGATACGGAACTGTGGCACACTTGGTATTCATGGTCTTTGGCGTGATAACCAACATTTTGGTCTCGCTCATGCTGATTGTCGGTGGCTCAGCCACCCTCAACGCCTTGACCGGGATGCACACCATTGCTGCCATTTACCTCCTGCCACTCGGTGTCATTGCTTACACCATGGTTGGTGGGTTGAAGGCTACCATCTTGACTGATTGGGCACACACCTTCATCTTGCTGCTCATCATCATCATCTTTGCCCTGACAGCCTATGCCTCTCACGACTTGCTGGGCTCTCCCAGCGCTGTCTACGACCTGCTTGTCGAGGCTGCCACCCGTCACCCGGTTGACGGCAACAAGGAGGGCAGCTACTTGACCATGCAGTCCAGGGAGGGCGCCATCTTCTTCGTCATCAACATTGTTGGCAACTTCGGCACCGTCTTCCTTGACAACGGCTACTATAACAAGGCTATTGCTGCCTCGCCCGTGCACGCACTTCCCGGCTACATCATTGGCGGTATCTGCTGGTTCGCTATTCCCTGGCTCACTGCCACCACCATGGGTCTCGCCGGTCTTGCCCTTGAGAACAACCCTCGCTTCCCCACCTATCCTGACCGCATGCTCGACTCCGATGTGAGCGCTGGCTTAGTCCTCCCCTACGCCGCGGTTGCCCTTCTCGGCAAGGGCGGTGCCATGGCTACTCTGCTCATCGTCTTCATGGCTGTCACCAGCGCCTTTTCCAGTCAGCTGATTGCCGTGAGCACCATCTGCACCTACGATCTGTATCGCGCCTACTTCAAGCCCGAGGCCAGCGGCAAGAGACTGATCTACATGAGCCATTGCGTCGTCGTTGGCTATGGTTTGTTCATCTCCACTTTTTCAGTTGGTTTGTGGTATGCCGGCATCTCCATGGGTTATCTCTATGTCATGATGGGAGTCATCATCTCGTCGGCCGTCCTGCCCGCAACACTGGCCCTGCTCTGGTCTGGCCAGAACAAGTGGGCTGCCGCCGGCGCTCCCGTCCTCGGCCTTGCCACCTCGCTCACTGCCTGGCTCGTCACCTCCAAGAAGCAGTGCGGCGAGCTCACAGTCCAGTGCACTGGCTCCAACATCCCCATGTTGGCTGGTAATGTCGCCGCTCTGCTATCCCCCGTCGTCTTCATCGCCATTCTCACCGCCATCTTTGGCGTTGACAAGTACGACTGGAAGTCCATGTTGGAGATCCGCAGGGGTGATGATCACGATCTCGCCCAAGAGGCTGGTGTCGACCTTGAGGATGTTAACGGCGGCCACGAGGAGACCCAGGCCGAGTTTGAGGCTGAGCAGTCCAAACTTCTCAAGGCTGGCAAGATCAGTAGATGGACCACCGTCATTTTGGTATGTACCTTGACTTTTCTCCGGTTTGAAACAAAGCTAACATTGCTCACAGGCCCTTGCCTTCTTGGTTCTCTGGCCCATGCCCATGTACGGTAGCGGGTACATTTTCAGCAAACCCTTCTTCACCGGTTGGGTCACGATTGGCATCATCTGGATTTTCGGCTCCTTCATTGGTGTCGGCTTGTTCCCTGTCTGGGAAAGCCGGGTCACCCTCACCAGGACATGCAAGTACATCTGGAAGGATTTGACCGGAAAGAGCCACATCAAGACCATTCACGCCCAGGAGGCTGCTGTTGTTGGGACCCCTGGTGATCAGACACCACCGGAAAAGGCCGGGCTCAAGGAGGAGGTCAGATCCTCATAATTTGAAACTCAATGGATTGGGAGGAAAGGCTGGGTTGGAGGAGTAATCAATGTTTTCAATGATACCCATTTTGTTAGGAGGGGCGGGTATTACTTCCAGGGGTTTGGCTACTCGTCTGCACGCACTACTACACATGATAGCAAGCCATTTATTTATATGAATTAGTGTCTTGGTCTTTGCTTCTAGCGTGAGATGCCGGCCTTTTCCCCAAGGCCGAATGTAGCCAGCAACCAAGAGCAGTAGCATCGTTAATTTGCGCGTGTGAAAAGAGTCGGTCAATTCCTTCTCGGGGGTTCAAATGCCTATTAATAGAGAAAGTTCCGAGTCGAGTTTAAACTGTGCGGCTTTTTCCATCTCCTGTCAAACTAACGGATTGTAGATGTATGGGAGTGCAGTTGTTGACTTTGGCAGAGTTGCCCATGTACCGACTTACCTCACCAGCATTGAGCTGAGACGTCTCCGCCGTTCCACCCTCTTCGGGTAGACAAGGGCCAGAGTATTCACTCAGGGTATTCACCTCCAGAGCTCCACAGATAAACTTTCTTCCGAATTCACTGTGGGAGCAAACTGAGGCAGTAGGCCAGTGCTCATCAGATGAGGTACAAAAGAGACTTTTCACTTGCTCCTGCCCATTGTGATAAGCCTCTAATCACTTGGGCACCGAGTTTTCTGTGGGGCACCCTGCTCTCTTTTTTCCCTTTTATACTGCCCTAATTTCTCCTCAAGCAGTCCTTCCCTCCTTCTTCTGCCATCTTGTTTCCTCAACAGACCTACAGATCACCAACTGTCTCCGTACCCCCCTCAACCACCACCATCTCCAAAAACAACACGCATAACAGCTCGCCATGAAGCTTCTTACCATGGCCCGTGCCGTCCTCGGCCTCGCTCTTGCCATCACCGCCAGCTGCGCTCCTGCTGCTAAGACCTATACCGGAGACAGCCTGATCGCCGAGGGGTTCACCGAGGTGTCCGAAGGCGTCTACTTCAGAAACACCCCAACCACCCTTTCTATCAATGGGTCTTCATCTGGCAATGAACTCGCGGCTCAAACCCATTTCTGTCAAATTTCCGACTATGAGGGCACCACTGGAGACTACTCAGCCAAGGTCGATGATTGCTGGCAAGTCTACCGGAACGTTGCCGTAGATGGCGAGTGGTACGTACCTGGCTTCTTTGTAGCATCGTTCATGCTCCATTGCTTACACTCTTCAACAGGGTCATCCGCCAAGGTCACCAGAAAGTGGTTGCTTCCTACAGCACCTGCGTGTTCGGTATCACGGCCCACGGTGGCGCAGACGTCAGGATTGGCAACGTGGATGTTCACAGCGCCCTCCTTGAGTCCATCAGCCAGTTCGCCCGCCAATACCCCGGGGATAATTTCCAAAGGATCGGCGCTGTGGGTCGCTTCCAGTGTGGTTGGAATTTTGGCGATGCTTGTATCTGGGGGGTCTACGTCCGTTAGAGAGGAGGCAGATGAACAAAAGTTGGTGTCTTAGGTAGTTTGCAAGTTCATTTGAGCACATACCTGCTTTACACCAACATCCTTTCTCCGCGTCCAACAAGTCTACAGTTGATACTGGGCCATGCTGTTTGAATTGCTGCCTTGACTGGTTCATCACAAGCCGAGCTGATTACAACATCCCAACACCAAGGTGATCGCTTGAACCAACTGCAACTGCGAGATGATTAATTTTATTTACTCAAACTGTCCATAAGCATTCCATACAGACATGCTGGGCTTGGTACCTCTCTGAGGTCTCCCTATTGCTCTGTCACCGTCCTACTGATATGCAGTTTTCCATCTCTTCAAGTAAAAGCGCACTAAAAACATGCCTTTGACTCCAGCTAGGAATTGACACTGACACATCTACGGCTAAGCATGAACGGCACCAATCAACAGAAAGATCCCGCCGCATCACGAGGCTCGAACGAGGGGGTTTGAGAACCAAAATTTCTATTCGACTGCATAGCTCGTGCGCAAACTCATCAGATCCTAATTCAAGACTGGTACTCAATTCCAGCCATTCAACCCTCTCGCCCAGGCCCATGACTATTCGTCATCGGGAAATCCTTTTTGGTAATAAATCTCCCACTCCACCTCGGCATCATAAGGTTTACAGACAAACTGGCCCCATGACTGGACTCTTGTGCCATGAGGAGAGAATTCCTTGCTGTAGCTATCGATGGTCCTCCTCAAGACGTCCCTGATGTCGTCGTTGCCAATATGGGCGAAAATGGCCTTGCCGCTGCGGCTCCGGAAAGCGGTGACACCGTAGGCGCAGGTTCGATATTCGACGAGCTGGTGCTGTAACCACATGAGAACGGTCCTGGGCAGGAAAGGTCAGTAAGCGCTGGTGACCCAAGGTAGACGCTTATACCAAGTGCCTGGGCCGACGATCCTGTCGTAGATGACTTCGCAGTCCTTGCTCTGGGGTGAGTGCAGGTTGGTCTGGTCATGGATCTTGACCGACTCATAGCAGTGGTCATCGCGGGCTGCTAAGTTTCCTGATGAAGAGTACGTGATGTTGGTGATCTTGTAAGGGCTGTACCAGGTGTGGTGGCCGACTTGGTAGCTGCCCGGGACGAGATCGAAGCCGAGGCGGAAGGTCTTGTTGTCGGGGCCGGCCTGCCCAAAAATGACTGTCTCGTCTGGCTCGTGGTCGGCAGCGGCGTTGCCCAGGGTGAAGAGGGCCGCAAGAGGGATGAGAAAGTGCATGGTAAACAGCGATGACGGGGTGAGCAATGAAATTTGTGTATTGGACTATGTCATTTCGTGGTCAAGATATTGTAGATCCAACCGAGGACAAGACCCAAGGAGGCGCAATTTATCTCCTCTATAGACGGGCAACGCTCTTGAACAGTGAGCATGATGGAGACCCAACTCGATGGCGGCGAGGGGGCAAGTTCCAGTCTATGGCACGTGTCAGATTGACGGTATTCACGATCCCATGATGCTCTCAAGGTGGGGCATTCGGCCGATTCCTTTTTCTGTTGGGTAAAATCCGGAAGGCCCCCATTCACACTTGGGGTCGTGGGCGGAAAGAGCGAGCAATGAGGACATGGACGGTGGTGAGGAGCAGGTCATGCGCTGGGGAGCTTAAATGGAGGCAGAGGAGTTGTGAGGGCCGTTGGTGAGTCGAGTGGTGTCGCGTCCAGTCACATCAAAGTGGCATTTCGACCCTTTGAGCTCTCAATGGTGAGCTGCGGCAGGTGAGCGACTGTGGTCCCGGCTGACGGCAATGCAGACTGCCTGGTGATGAGGTCAATGCCAATTAAATAGCAGTCTGCTTCTTCCTCATGGCCCCACCGAGTCAGGCTCACAATGAAAAGTAGTGGAAAACATCAAAAATTCCGGCCACGACGACCCCGAAGGGCAGATGATAACAAGCAACTCCTCTTTGTGCATTGAAGGCTGCTTGCTATACCTCTAGGAATTCGTGGTCTCCCAGAGGCTGGCCAAGGTAAGTATGAAGAAAAAGGAAAGCGAATAAAGGTGGGAGGATGGCCGAGCTATTATACTTGGTATGAGATGGCCCGTGCGCGCATGCAAATCTTGTGGGCATACGATTCGTATCGTGCGCTCTTCCAGTTGGCCCTCCACTTCTGCCGCTCGAAGGCATTCACCAGGCCCACCAGCAGTGCCATCACCCTGTGAAGAGACCACCTACCTGAGAATTTTGAGTTTCAATCATACCTTGAGCTCCAAAAACAAGGCGTGTAGATGAACCGAGAACCAATCTCATCTTGTTCTGATATTTGTTGCCATGACCGCAGGGCTTGATTGGAGCGGAACCCAAGCATTTGGGCTACACAGCATCAATCACAACACTGCTTCTACCAGGCTTGCGTTTTCATCCAGAGGCATATCAAGCATCTGACCATCCAGATCTACGTGCTGCAAGCTCAAACAGCCTGCATCATCTGATGCTCAGCCCTGATCTCAGCCACGATACTATCAGGCGACAGTTGAATTGGTATGACCGCAAAAAGCCACTTGCGCCTCTGGTATCGGTCCAGTTTAATAATTTGGTAAGTGTGGTATCAGCACCAGCAGGCAAGAGGCAGCCCGTGAAGATGGCTGGTTTTTTGTTCTCGATACAGACGACGCGCAAACGAGCACGTTTCTTTATAGAAGGCTCGCGAGGACATCTTTGTCGCGGTCATTCACTATCCTCGTCTCTATGTCTATTCCACTGGAAAAAATGTTCCTAACAAGAGGAATCAGATGGCACAAATGCCCGGTCTTACCCATGACGATGGTAGCGGTAATTGGTTTATTTTCTTCTCAACTTCCGATGCCCAAAGGTATGGTAGCTGGGACGTGTTCAAGATATAATTATTAGGAGCCGCACTGCTAGGTTGCTGGACATTCCTACCCGATGGTGGTACATACCCATGCATATGGGGCTAAATTTGTGAAGCAAATATTATCCACGCTTGATTGCCTGCATATGTACCCGATATTTGCAGGAAAGCCAACCAACACGATACAACTTCCAATATCGTCCTTGTCGACCGGATTGAGAGCGATGATTGGGGAAGTGGGTTGACAAACACTGCACTGAAGCCAACCGCCATGCCGGTTTCCTACTGGTGGCATCATCGCAGCATCGACTTTATTATAGGGACGAGGAACATAATCCTTTCTCATCCAAAGGTTTCCCCAGTCTCTACCCTCTGCTCTCACTCTCCCTTTCCCCTTTAGTTTCTCAACCATAGTAGCCAGCACGATGAACACTCCCAAGCTTAAGACTTGCCACAGATTCTGGAATGCATCGAGGATCAGAAGCGAATGCTTCGCAATGCCCAATCCCATGCTGGGCAACGACCTGCCCGAAAAAGTGAACGGATAGAAACGACTCTCAAATTCAACATCGCTCGCGCGGCACGACAGCAAAGCCAGCAGTGCAGTCCTGGCTCCTTGCAGACCTCCACGTCGTTCATTCCAGCACCCTACCCACCCTGTACCTGGCCATTTTGCGAGCTGGAAAAAGTCCTGTTCAGCGACCTCGTGCTCGAAACCCATCACAAAGGCACATATCTCCTAGTTCGAGTACTCACCCCTCAGGATCGAATGACTGCCGTCATGGCCATTGTGGAAGACGAAAAGAGCGAGGGTTTTTTGCTCCAGCTCTATCATCAGGTTGAGATGACGGAAGACATTCTTGTCCCTGGCGGAATATTGATCATCAAAGACCCATACCGAAAGCTCACCGCTGATGGTCGGCACGGATTGCGCGTCGACCACGTCTCCGATGTTGTTTTCCTACTGGCGCATGACAAACGCGTTCACTCCTGTTGGCACTCGGAGCTCACGGACCCCCAGCTCAAGAGCGCCGACTTTTGGAAAACAAAGGGGAAAGAATTTTTTGGTCAATCAAGATATCAGGCCGCAGTTGAACAGTAAGTAGTCTAGTCTTTGATGTGGGAAACCTACTTATCCTGAGATCGAATGAAAGTTACACCAGAGCTCTGGTTTCCTCCCCCAGAGCCGATGAGTGCCACATCATCAAGCTCAACCGATCCCTGGCATTGCCCAGAACCAACAGCTTTGATGCAGCTCTTGTGTATGTCAACTCTGTGTTGGAGGTTGCCAACGGCAAGACCAAGGAGAAAGCTCTCTTTCGCAAAGCCTAGGCACTGTAAAGCCTCCAGAGATGTGTTGTGAGGCTCTCAAAGCCCTTTGCCTTGACTCCCCCGACAATGCAGCAGCCAAGGTTAAACTCAGCGAGGCAGTGAGTCGCACTTGCTGAACAGACCACCGGTAAATACCAGTTTAAGAAGCTTCATGCGGAGGTTGCTCGCCTTCGCCCGCCTCAGCTCGACCATGCAACCTACATTGGCCCCGTCGAGACTCGTCAGTCTGGATCCCGTGGGAGGGGCCTTTTCACTACCAAAGCAGTTAAGACAGGTGATCTTTTGTTTTGTGAAAAGGCGTTTGCATACGCATTTCATGAGGGTGAGGGAACGAGCGGCGAGAGCTGCAGGCTGATGATGAATCTCCTGATTGACGTCAATGCCAACAGCTTCACCTCTGGAGCCCAGCCGGAACTCATCACCATGCTCGTGCAAAAGCTTTACCGGAATCCCTCTCTGACTTCTGCGATCAAGAGCCTCCACTGAGGCTCATATTCGCCCGTTCAGGGCACCTTTAACATCATTGACGGAATGCCAGTCATTGACTCGTGAGTGTGCTCGATTCATCATCGGCCGTCGAACTCGCGCCCTGTTTGCCATACTAATGGGATGATTCTCCCAGGTTTCTCCTCACCCACATCCTCCTCTTGAACAGTTTCGGCTGCAAATTTCCGGAAAAAGCTGGTGCTCTCAAGCGGCCGGTAGGAACTGACCGCCTCGGTAACCTATTTCCCTCGCTGGGCCTTTGGACCTTTGCATCTCATATGAACCATTCCTGTCTGAGCAACGCCTTCCGCTCCTTCATCGGGGACATGATGATCGTACGTGGAATTGCGGACATTCCTGTCGATGCCGAGATCACCATTCAGTACTTGAACCCCTTCAATCCGCAACGTCAGCAAAGTATATCATAAACTGGGCTTTTGCCTGCGACTGTGCCATGTGTGAGGATGATGACCACACAAGCGACATAGTTATTGCCAAAAGGAAGAGACTGGGAGAGTCACTTCAACAGTTGCTCCGTCTCCTTCCGGCATTGCGAGAATTGCAAGCCTGATTCGCAAGAGCAGCGACCTGCTCGCCGAGATGGAGGAGACATACATCAAGCCCGCGGAGGAGGTGCCGCTCCTGACCCTATGGGTTGGCTACCGGGACTTCGCGTGCGCAATAACATTGACAGGAGCAGGCCTTAGTTCCAACTCCCAAAAGGCGATCGAGATTGGCTTGAAGGCTCTGCGATGCCTGGGCTTTGTGGTGGAAGTTGGAAGTTTGGGGTCAAATCAAGGGTTGGTTGTGAAAAAATGGGGGTATATGGTGCCTGGAGAGCTTGACTGTTGAATCTGTCTAAAGACTGCCTATGACTGTACCGGATTTCATGAGCTGGCGCTGGCAGCTGAGGGGTGCGCAAAGGTGTGTTACAGAATTCAGCTCGGGGAAGCTGAGACTCTTCAGTGAGAGCTGGGACGGCGTCAGGTATGAGAGTAGGCTGGGTATGTTGTGTGAAAGAAACAACCAGAAACTTGGCCGGGCTTAACCCCTGAAATATGCCTGATTCACCACTCGGAGGGTTAAGTGGCATCGTTAAAACTCGATCAACATGTACAGGTCAACTCAGGCAGGTACAGATATGGAGCTTTATGCAAGACATTCGAAACATGAACTTAATGATGACAGAAACTATTCTCGCAATCGCAACGTACAGTAGGCTCCACTAAAAGGAGAAAAAAGCAAAACAATAACAAGAGGAAATCGCAGCTAATCTTCCGCTCAAGAATGCGTCGTCAGAAACCTCCCCACCACGCCGACAAACCTGTCTGTTTCCTCCAAATGGGGCATGCTTGAACTGAGCGCAAACTGCACCCACTTGACCCTTGCCTTAATCTTGGAGAACCAAGGCAGGACGCAAGCATCTTGAGCCGAGTCAAAGTATCCGTTTATCAGCAGCACTCCACCTGGGACTGTCTTTTCCGTCACCAGACCTAGCTCAGACACCACACTCCAGTCCTTGAGCGAACCGTTGATATCAACGCTAGCGGGTGTGCTTGGGCCTCCGTTCATGGCGTGATGAACAGTGTCATTCTCGGCAAGGCTATGCAAAGAAGTCATGAGTTCCTCTGGGAAGAACGGTTCAACTCGACAAAGATGACGGCGGTGTAACTCCATGGCTGCTGTGGCGTGCTCTGGGCTCAGGGGGTCGGACAACGAAGCCTGGATTTCCAGTGGCAGAAAGGATCGCAGTTCTGCGCTCACCTGAACAAATGTTTTCATGCTGGAGGGGGTAGAACACAAAATGAGCTTGCGGAGACCGGCCGGCTGGGTCAAGGCGTAGGAGGAGATGAGCATGCCACCCCAGGAATGACCGAAGAGATTGTATACAGTGATGCCCAAGCAGCGAATCAAATTATCCAGCTCGGCGAGGAAAAGATCAATGGTGAAGAAGCTTGGGTGATACTGGTGCGGAGAAAAGTGGGTGGAGCGGCCGCAGCCAACTTGATCATACATCACGACGGGTATGGTGTAGTCGGTGCTGATCAAAGAGATGGGGAGGAGGTAATCGTGAGGGATGCCAGGGCCGCCATGGACGCAGATCAAGGGAACCTTTTTGCTGGAAAGGTTGCCCCATATAGAGTAGGATGTCTCTGCAATGTCGTTGGTGGAGGGAATGCGGAAGCGGACGGTTCCTGATCTTGTCGGCGGTGCATAACGGCGGGTTTGGCCTGGTGGAGGAGGGTAGGTGGTGGGATCCATCTTGGTGGTTTTTTGAAGTCTGGTTTTGTCTTGCGTCTCTGGGTGGTTCTACTTTTTTGAATGTCGTTGTTGACCTTTGAGATGGCAATATCTATACTATCTCAGGTAGGTAATGGTTCCTCTGTTTGGTATTAATACTCCATCGCTCCCAATGTCATCCTGCTTGAATCTTGTGTACCTCATTCTGATCCCATCGCCAAACTACCTTACCACGCTCACAATACCTAGTCATCGTCGTGAATAGAAACTTACTGTTAAACTGCTCTAGCGCCTCTTCTGATCCTCCGTGGTTTTGCGATTCGAGTTCTGACGTAAGAATCTGTTTGTGAATCGTCTATGAACGGTGCGGGTAGTGCAGCCGAGAAGGCTACAGCTGATGGGCGAATGAGAATGACAGATTCGTACTAGACTTTCCCGACGTGGCAACCCGTATGTAAGCACCACCAGAGGCTGGGCTCGAGATTCGTACGAACCACTCCATGGATTCTAACCCCGGTCCGGTGCCCGGGAGTGATGCCGTGCCAAGGTTTTGAAACACACAGATCGCCGCTCTTGCCGCATCGATCTAGAATTGATGATGTCTACCTAGAGCAAAAATAGAGATGTTTGTTTCAACGCTACGATTGAGTGCTCACCATCCCATGTGGCGACGGTTGTGGAGTGGAAACCGGGCATTTTCGTTAGGCAGCCGAATTGTCATTCTCGCTATTCATCCTCCTGCCACAGGCCCAACCTAAAATTTTTTGTTTGCACCAATGTAACTATCCTCCAGTGGCTCGAACCAAGTAGCAGTCTTCACCTTCTTGTCCACGACGGTTGCTGCGTTTGAGATTAAGTATTGATTAGTATTGTCTGGAAAACCAATGCGCTGGCGATTCTTGTTCTCAGTATAATGGGCGAGACATGGAAGCTTGTTGGTAGTAGCCTCTCCAAGGTCCATCTCGCCGTCCCACTAAATCAAAGACTACTAGTCGATAACGTACCTATGTTGAGAACTCAAAACTGAGCGTATGAAGATACCTATCTGTGTTTGTTTGATAGCTACTTCATGCCTACCTAGTTCTATGGGCTTCGGGCGTCTAGCTCTGCCTGCCTGGGAGATGCCTGGAGACAGTGAGGTGGGTCGACCTGTTATAGGTACCTAACCAGCTCCACATGGACTTAGCCTCCGCGCAACTGATGCTAGGAAACGTAGTACGAAGGTGTCTGACCATGTGCAGTGGTGTATTTATCACCCGATGTGTGAGACACGTCTACAGCCGCATCTCACGTTAACGCGGTTTGCAAAATATGCTACGGGGCAGGATACCTTATCTCAGAACACTACACCGTCATCAGCAGCACCAAGCCCACCTATCGTCCATGGCGGTGAAACAAGCACTGAGGTGATCTACAAGAAAACTGTCGTTATCTGGCGAGTACTGCAGGCCATCGAGAAAGATGATGAGCTGGCCTCCTTGTGCGGCTGGGTGACGACGGGCAAGGTGGACTTTTGACAAGGCTAGCAGCGGTGAGAGCTTCACAAGGAGACAATATGACGCTACCCCTAACATTACACCTGTCCGCCAGCCTCTCGTGCGGCATCGCCCCTTCCCGATATACGCGGCATCGAAAAGACACGTCCAGGGTCTAGAACAGTCGAGGTGAAATCACCAAGCCGCTTCATCATGCAATTGCCTGTTTCGCCGCACCACCCGATGAGTTTGACCAAGGAGTGATGCACACCTCATCGAGCTCATCTCGCAATGATAAGGGGGCGCTGTTGGCCCGGTGTGTTGAAGGGAATGCGGTGACTGCATCCAGCTTATCAGTGGCGTGCAGGAAAATGGACATGGCACCGGTGAGAGGAGAAACGGCGTCTAATATTGTGAGCTGAAGACGAGGGAAGGGAAATTCGACCCCCACGCAGCAGATAAACGTTCCCAATTCTCAGAACCGGCTTGCGGCTCATGATCTTCAGAAGCTTGTCTCTGCCTGGGCTGTGCTTGTGTCTTTGCCGGGAAGGAGAAAAGCCTCCGAGCATGGGAGATATCGTCACAAGTGCCATGCGGCCGGTGAAACTATCGAAACCTTTGGAGAGATTCTTCGGATACCTCAGAGAAATTGGTTGTTGTGCGGACCGGCTCGGCGCTCTTCAGCTCGGTTCAAAAGCCCTCAGAATTCCACTGCGTGAAATTATATCACTTCATGGAGCTTGCGGCTGGAAGGCATCATAGCACACAGGAAGCAGTCGCATTCCCTGAGGCCTGTTTGCACTGACCTCCAAGGCGACCAGGCGTTCCATGCCTTGTGGCACGACAGAAAAAGGCGCTATCGATGCGCTGGAGCTATTGTGGAAATTAGCACAGGCCCAAGAGGGAATCACTGAATGCCACAAGCGGTTACTGCATGATGTGTAGGTCTAACCTGAAGAGGACGAAGAGGTGAAGGTGGTGGGCAGGAGAAGCTGCAGGAACAGGGGGGAGGCGCCCAGCCACAGTCCCATGTTCAAGACCCTCGTTAACCGAACGTTACGATTGCATTCGTACTGCGTAATTTACGCGCCCGTACACTCTTTACAGATGCCAAACAAGCATCGCACATTTCCACCGCTCCAGAACGCTAGCCACGCTGTCAACCAAGAAAAGTCTGTCTGTCCGATCCATTGGCGAGCTGAGAAAAGAAGGGATTGCTTTGCAGGGTAACACGACCGCATTTCTGTGTTCGGATTCGCCCAGTGTGCCCTGGTGGGTGGTTCAGTCATCTCATGAGGCAATTGGGGGGTCCGGAGGATGAAGTGCTGAAGAATGTGTAGTATACACTAGACCTGGCGAGACCATGGTTCTGCTGCTGATCGCAGATCGTCCGGCTGTTGCTGGCTGAAGATCGAGATCATCTCCATCGCGCCCTGGGCCGGTGATGATCGGTGGGGTTGTGGAAGCTGTCAAAAGTCAACTGTCAGCGAACAAGCGCGAGAGTTACCGCTACCCGAAAGAGGCAGCATCCCCTGGCCCATTCTGGCCCCTGCAGCCCAGCGACGGGACCCACCCATACGAACAGACAAGGGGGCCCCTGGGCGATAAACTCCCGCACAGGTGGGCGCCCAGACGCATGGCCAGCTCCGGATGCCTTCAGCTGCCCAGAGAGGTGCCCAGGCCTATGACCATCCCTTTTCGGGGCGTCCAGCGTAACGCTTCCCCTTCATCCCGCTTTTACAACCACCACCGTGCCTTGCTGCCAGGTGCGGAGCTCCTCTTCTTTCGTTTTTTTTTTTTTTTTGACATTTGTGCTTGTCTCTGCTGCAACACCAGACTGGTGTCCATCACGCCCATTCAACCCCTCCCTCTACCCCGCGATCGTTTCCCTGGTTGTTTACTTCGTTGATCTTGCAACTCCAACTCCTGCTGCCCTGACAGCTTGACGGCGTTGTGCTCCGGCCCCGCCAACTTGGTATAAACAGCAGCCCATCAACAAGCCCAAGAATATCTCACATGGATCACCAACAAGACTACTACGGCCCTGGCCAACCAGGCACCGTGAACTCGAGCGCCGCCCCAACACCACGACGTCCGGGCTCGCTGAACGACCCAGACGGACGGAACCCCTTTGGCGATGGTGTCGAGTCCCAGGCTTCCCAGAGATCAGTCAACAATGGCAACCCATTCTCCAGCCCGTCGGCATCCCGCCCACCAAGCAGCTTCGACTCTTCCTCGGCCATGGGAGCCCGCTATGAGGACAGGGGACAGCGCTACTTTCACTCAAGGCGAGTACGCAAGGGCGAGGTGGAGAAGCCGTGGACCAAGACGGTTGATCCCAAGGAAAAGTGGGTGACGATTCTGCCCGTGATTGGTATCGTTATCGGGTTGGGAATTTCGGGCTTCTTGGTGTGGGACGGCATGCGCAGTGTGGTCAAGCACAAATACTGCCCAGTGTTGGAGGAAGACTTTAGCCGGGGCTTCAACTCTGACGTCTGGATGAAGGAGGTGCAGCTGGGCGGGTTCGGGTGAGTTTGAGCTGAAATGCTGCCATGTCGCGATACCCCAACTAACAATATCACAGCAATGGCGAGTTTGACATGACTACTGCGGGCGACGAGAACGTCTTTGTTCAGGATGGCAAGCTCATCATCAAGGCGACCCTGACCGATGACAAGTACATCTTGCAGAACCACACCATCAACCTCATCGATGACGGTACTTGCACATCCACCGAGTTCAAGCACTGCGTTGCTGTCACCAACACCAACAACGGCAACTCGAGCATTGTGCCCCCTGTGAAGTCGGGCCGTATCAATACTAAACCGGGTGCCGCCATCAAGTATGGCCGTGTCGAAGTTACTGCCAAGCTTCCCGAGGGTGACTGGCTCTGGCCCGCCATCTGGATGATGCCCGTCAAGGACACCTATGGAGCCTGGCCTGCGTCTGGCGAGATCGACATTGTGGAAAGCCGCGGCAACAACTATACCTACCCGCAAGGTGGCAACAACATCATGTCCTCTGCTCTTCACTGGGGTCCTTCCCCCGCCCAGGACTCGTGGTGGCGCACCAATGTCAAGCGCCCCGCGCTCCACACGACCTACTCTGCCGGGTTCAACACCTTCGGTCTCGAATGGTCGCAGAAGTACCTCTTCACCTATGTCAACTCGCGGCTCCTCCAGGTTCTCTACACCAACTTTGACACTCGGCTCTGGGAGCGCGGCAATTTCCCCAGCGCCGACTCCAACGGAACTTGGATCCGCAACCCCTGGGAACAGGGCGGGCAGAATGCTCCCTTTGACCAAAAGTTCTTCCTCATCCTCAATGTTGCCGTCGGCGGCACCAACGGCTGGTTCGAGGACGGTGTCAATGGCAAGCCCTGGCTGGACTCTTCCGAGAACGCCAGGAAGAACTTTTGGGAGGCCAGAAACCAGTGGCTTCCCACATGGAAGTCCCCGCAGATGGAGGTCAGCAAGGTCATCATGTGGCAGCAGTGCAACGGTGACGAGGGTGATTTGTAGCAGGTTACGGCATTCTTCATGGGCATACAACAAACTGGGGTTAATCGTTTTCTGGGGTGGGGAGATATTTTACTGGGTGTTTTGGGTGTTACTGATAGATTGGTTTTTAATGTTTTTTGGTATATCGTAATACCTGTCTCTGTGTAACTATTTTGGTATTTGCTTGTCGAGGAGGATGAGGAGCATTGGACACTGTTTTGGCAGCACAGAGATGAAGCAACAACAACATGGGTGTTCATTTTCTACCTGAGGTACTTGATCTTGATCACCTTGCCAAACGTTTCCCAGCGTGGAAATGATGTGCGATTGCATATCGATCACATGCTTTGTGCTCTTCAACAATTGACTTTGGGAGATCTGGACGCCACTGTCGATGGTGGGGGCCCAATGATGGTGGTGAGGGACGGGAGGAGTAGCGCCATGTTGTGTCACCGTGCTGGTCTGGATCTCCAACGTCATTCAACCCGAATTGGCTGTTGTGGTTGTTGTTGTTGTTGTTGAAGGTACCCACCTTATCTTTCAAGCTCGGTGAAAGGCGAGCTGACTGCAGATCAGGGGTGTCTTTCCACGATGTCAACATTGGACCCAAAACGAGGATCAAGGTGCATGGCCCTGACATCTTATACGTCAAGAAGCATACAAGCTTACCCTTAATCCAAAGATGGGAGGTTGAAGTCCAACTTCATGTGGCTGACCGAAGCATGGCAGTTCCATGGAACGGTCTCACCTGGAACACCACCTTTGACATAAACACCGCAAAAAAGTCCAAACCCCCTCTAGCAAAGTTATCCGAAGCCGCCTTGTCACGTATTGTAAAACAAACGAGTCGTCTTCCAAGTCCAAGAGTGTAAGCTGCATCTAAACCGCCCGGCCTGCCTGGAAAGCTCGTATTTTGGTCTTTGTGATCCACCACAAGAACCAACCTCGAGCGGATATCCACTCGAACCTTTGGGAGAGTGCAACAAAACCACAAATGATGGCGCCAACCACCGATGCGCTTGACACTCATGGGCGATACGAAGCCTGGGTACGATGTAAGGAGTTAACGCCAGAGTTTCGTTCACAGCAATCAAGCACAACAGATGACGTGAGTAATGATGCTCACTATCGTTCCCGCCGGACAACACTTTGCCCTGTTATTTACAGAATACCAGGGCCGCAGCTATGTTTGTGCTTGTCTTACCTGGAGCGCGCGCGGCAGGAGGGGCAGCAGCGACCAAGCCGTCAGTCTCAGTCCCCTGAGCCCGAAAGCTCGGCGGCGTCGACAAATCTACGGTGAGCCGCCACGGCGAAGTTGACCAGAAAGGTATGCGATGCGAAAGCAAAGTTTCTCCGTGCGTGCAGAGACTGAACCGAGCCCTGGGATTCTCAGCATCACCTTTGGCATCATAGCGCGATGATACTCGCCAGGAGTTGGCCATTTTATTCATTTCTTTATTTTTTATTCAGGGTCTGCCTCAAAAGGCTTGGCGAGGCCAAACCTAAGCCGGTGAGCCCCTCGGCCGGCGGGCGATGGATTGCTTTCTCGATAGGGCTTCCAGGTTGTTCGGAGGGCTCCACCACACGAGCGCTAAAAGTTTCCTGAAGGCCGGGACACAGTTGACGGAAATGGTGCCCAACACGTGCCCAACGGTGCCGGCTGCTGTGGGAAAAATATGTATGTATTGTACGGCCGGTGCTGCTGTTTTCGGAGGTTCCAGACGGTGGAGATGGCTTCACGAAAATGAGTCAAGCGGTGGCTGCACAGTCCCAAGGCAGGAAAAGCCATTGCGTAGCTGCCAGCTGAAAAGGGAGCGGTGTTATTGCAGAGGACGCATCCTGTGCAGCATTCGGCTGTGATATTGACACTGACAACGCAGCTATGCATGTTGCTGATAAGAGACGCGACCCTGACGCTTGGGTCTAAATGTTTTTTTTTTCTGAGAATACTCAACAACCGAGAACCCTGGCCCTGTCTGCCGGTATCCAACATGATCGACGTCGGCGGAACCCAGCAATTTGGGTCGGCCGGGATGGCGCTGGCATCTTCATTCTTGAATATGAAAACCCTATTTTAGATGGCCGATTACCGAGATAGTCTGGTGTTTTGCGATCCGAGACCTAACAGCCCTGGACGAATACTGGGAAGCCCTTGATGGAACAAGTGGCCATCATTTGTTCTTATCGTCCCTGGGAGACCCTGAGTCGTTACCAACCTGTGGGTTCAGTGGCACGGTTCACCGAAAGGCAATGATGAGATGAACAAGAGTGGTGCGCGGTCTCGGATATCAGATAGGACCCCTCCGCGGCTGACTTTTACGGGGATCTGAAAAAGAGACCTGGTTTTTCTGGCTTTCTCTCAAGAAGAGGTCGGCACGCGATCGCGCAGCGCCTGGCCAGTTGAGATATCGGAATTTTTCTGTTTGGCGGGTTCGGGTTGTACAGAGATAGGGGAATACGAGAAGACGGCAGCAACAACGTTTATGAGCCAAAAATAGGTAGGACAGCTGCATAACCTCGGCCAACAATTGTCGCCTTCCTGATCAGATTGTTCTTGATCAAAATGCGAGCCAACGGATCCAACGAGTAAAAGCAAACATTTCCTCGTCTCTCTCACATCGATTGATTAGGGACCTGAGGTACCTACCGTAGGGAGATCGGGAACACATGATGTGCGCGGGGATTTGGTCGCGGCGCTGCAAATAAGGTTTGGAGGATGAAGGGCACAGCGATTAATACATGCGGAATTGTCATCATAAGCCTGTACTCTATAATTGCAGTGTCAGTAAATCCGGGTGACGCGACTTATCATGATGAAAATGAACATCAACAACAGCACAATCAGGTAGTTATATGTTCTAGAGGTCCATGACCAAATTGGCTACCATAGCGAAGTGCGAGCCAGGGTCGTAGTGTACTGGTAATGGTGTCCGTTAACATACCAAGCAGAGTGTCCTGCAGTCCTCTATTAACTTCACACCACTGCATCAGCGTCTGCGATGTAACATACTATGGCGCGATACAAAATTGATCATGTCCGCCACCGACAGAGGGCGCGAGCGATAGGGGGGTCGCAAAGCAATAAACAGATATAATAAAAAAAAAACATCAAGAGAATTTAAAGTATTGCGATAAATAAATGTGGCTGCCATCCAAGAGCTGAGCTGGAAACCCACCGCTGTCGTATTAGTACCGCATTCTTCTGCCCCTGTCACCCCACCTTTCTGATGTGACAGGTATCCGTATCGATGTATTTCAGTGAAACTATTGTTTCCCCCACTTTCCACCGAAAGTACGAGAGCAAACACTTCGCATTGGCGTTCCCAAAGGCGCTGAGAAAAACGCCATGAAATTTCCCTAACCGCCAAGCAACCAGCCTGTGGATGCGCCCAAAAAAGGCGCCGGCGACGACGAACCGCCTGGCCCGGCCGATTTGGACACCAGGGCAGCCTGGACGGAGAAGAACAAAGCTTCGCCTGCCCCGCCCAGTCTCTGAGCGCGGAAGGGAGGGTGACCTTCAGCCAGATCAAAAGTCACCACCAGCCAGGGCGTTGTGACAGTCAAACAGAGGATGACTGACAGCGGGACAGGAATGGGATACGTACCGGTAACCTGGCTTCAGCTATCACCCACACGGGCCCTCCCAGGTCCCTCACCCATGGTGTGAAGTGAACACCACACAGACAGGGGGGCACATGCCAAGCGCCTGGGCTTCGGTGGTCGTCAAGACCCCCGGGGCCAATCGCCTCTGAACCGGGGGCAGCTTGCATCCCAGCTCCAGTTGCTGTCCACTCTTTTGATCCTCCCCCTCCCTGTCGCCGTCTCTTCGTTCGGTTCCTCCAGATCTTCGAATTGCAAAAAAAAAAAAAATCAGAAAGACTCGGGGATCAAGGACAGGACAGGAGCTGTGAAAGCTTGGGCGCCCATCACCAACACTCCACAAGGGACTGCATTTGACCCAAGCCGTCGAAGTCCACTGTCTTGAGCGTCCTTCACCCGTTGTCTCACTCGCCTCGCTCCTCCGGCTTGGAGCATAAACAGCAAGCCGTCCACTCGCTATCTTGACTTGGTACCACCCTCGTTTCGCCCAAGCATCAACACTCAGTCCCCAAGACTAAACAACAAGGTATGTCTTTGGTGTGCGAGGAGCGGTGGCGGATGCTGATCACATACAGACGTCAAGTTAAGCATCTACTTGGGTGTTAAGGTTGTTGTCGGTTCGAGTGGCGCTCTCCACTGTGTGCTCTTGAATAAGAGGGCTTAAAGTTAAAGGGCCTCCCCACCCTTCCGGACTGGGAACTTGAACTTCGACCGGCAAGAGAGCACTTGGGAAACGTCTCTTCTCAACCGAGTGAGGCCGCGGTGCCTCGACCCCATCCAGCCATGGGTATCGGCAACTACTTCAAGGCCGAGAAGCCCGGCAAGTCGGAGGAGGCACAACAGCAGCAGCAAGTACAGCAACTCCAGCCCCCACAACCACGTCGAGGCTCGAGACAACATGGACACCAACAAGGCCAATCATCCGTATCGGAGAAGCCGCCATCAGAAAGGTTGACTCAGAATGAGCACGAACTTCAGCTTCCCACACCGCGGGGGAGCTCGAGGCCGCAGTCAGTATCAGGTCGGTCCATCAAGTCAACAGGTAGCTCCATGTTCCTGGATGACATCAAGCACGAGGTCATGGTAAACTACCTTTACCAGCAGCAGTGCTCGCACTTGTGGGTATCAGATGGCAGCGGCGAGATTGAGGGCGTGCTGTTGCGCAAGTCAAGGGGACAGTACATGGCCTGCCCGCCATCACTTGGAAACTCCCCATTCGCCATGGCTTGCGCTGCACTCAATGTTCAGGTATGTGGACTGCTTGCTGTTTGAGAATGCGCCAGCGTGTATGCTGACCCGGACCGTAGTGCGCCATGACCGTCAACTCCAGAGTTATCAAGACCTTTTTGGCCTGGTCGCCCGATGCCGTTGATGTGCCATTGATGAACGGCTTGCGCGTTCAGATTCTTCCCACTATTGACGACCTGCCACGTGCCAGAAAGCACCAGTTCGCCGCTTTTGTTGCCTCCGAGGGCCTCCTGATTGTGTGGGACGACGAGGCGCTACACCTGGTGGAGAGAGCGAGAGGTATCGAGAAGGAGCTGATGGACTTGGTCTGGAAGGCTGGCGCTGAGGAAGATGAGGAGGAAAAGGGTGGACTTCCTATCCCTGTGGAGGCCGAGGTTGACGAGGAGAGCGGAGAGGTGAAGCCCGAGAAGAGACCAGTCCATCTGCTCAACACCTATCTCGTCAGCTTGACCCTCATTCTGGTCACCGTCTCTTTGGGCGCCGCCTTCCGCCAGCTCGCCATTGAGGTTTCGGTCGACAACAACTACACCCGCTTGGCCCTCGTCGCCTTGTTCCCAGTTCAGATCTTCTTCACGCTCTTCTTCGCCCAGGTTATCGTCGGTTGCCTGGCTCAAATCTTTGGTCCGATCCGCCAGCTCACCATTAACTCCAAGTTTTACTCTGCGCGCCCACCTCCGAGACTGCAGGCGGCCATCCTGCCACACGTGACGGTCCAGTGCCCCGTCTACAAGGAGGGTCTCAACGGTGTCATTGCGCCCACCGTCAAGTCCATCAAGCAGGCCATGTCGACATACGAACTGCAGGGTGGATCTGCCAACATGTTCATCAACGATGATGGCCTTCAGCTGATCTCGGAAGAAGACCGCCGCGCCCGCATCGAGTTCTACGCCGACCACAGCATTGGTTGGGTTGCCCGTCCCAAGCACGGCGAGAATGGTTTCACTCGCAAGGGCAAGTTCAAGAAGGCTTCTAACATGAACTTTGCCCTCATGATCTCGTGCAAGGTCGAGGAGAAGCTCGAGCAGATTCAGCGCACCCCGGATTGGTCTCAGCACGATGAAGCGATGGCCTACGAGCGTGCTCTCAAGGAGGTCCTCGAGGCCGATGGCCGCGCCTGGGCTGATGGTAACATCCGTGTTGGTGATTATATCCTGCTTATTGACTCTGATACCCGTGTCCCCGCCGATTGTCTGCTCGACGCCGTCTCCGAGATGGAGCTCTCTCCCGATGTCGGCATCATGCAATTCTCGTCCGGTGTCATGCAGGTCGTCCACACCTACTTTGAGAACGGCATTACCTTCTTCACCAACCTCATCTACAGCGCTATTCGGTACACTGTCTCCAACGGTGATGTCGCCCCCTTTGTCGGTCACAATGCCATTCTCCGCTGGTCTGCTATTCAGCAGGTCTCGTATGAGGACGAGGATGGGTACGAAAAGTTCTGGTCCGAAAGCCACGTGTCGGAAGATTTCGACATGTCTCTGCGTCTCCAGTGCAATGGTTACATCATTCGTCTCGCTGCGTGGGCCGGTGAAGGGTTCAAGGAAGGTGTGTCACTTACCGTGTACGACGAGTTGGCCCGTTGGGAAAAGTATGCCTATGGTTGCAACGAGCTGCTCTTCCACCCTATTCGCATGTGGATCTGGAAAGGGCCATTCACTCCTCTCTTTCGCCGCTTCCTGTTCTCCAACATTCGCTTCACCTCCAAGATCACCGTCGTTTCTTACATCGGTACCTATTACGCCATCGGCGCTGCCTGGATCATGACCAGCGTCAACTACTTCCTCATGGGCTGGTTCAACGGGTACCTCGACAAGTACTATGTCGACTCGTGGCAGGTTTGGTTCTCCATCATCATTGTGTTCAACGGACTGGGCAACATCGCCCTGGCTGTCATGAGATACCGTGTCGGCGAGCGCAACATTCTGTACGCCATCTTTGAGAACTTCAAGTGGACCTTCTTGCTGGCCATCTTCTTGGGTGGTCTCTCGCTGCACGTTTCGCAGGCCCTGCTGGCCCACATGTTTGAGATCGACATGACATGGGGTGCCACCAGCAAGGAGGCCGAGTTCTCCAACTTCTTCATCGAAGTGCCCAAGGTGCTCAAGAAGGTATGTTATCTGTTTTGCCATCTCCACACGAGGATCATGCTAACACGGCCATCAGTTCAAATTCTCAATGCTTTTCGCCTCGCTCTTCATTGCCGGCATGGTCATCCTCGCCGTTGCGCCCTTTATTCCTTACAGCTGGCACATCACCGACTTTGTGGCCATCCTTCCCATGGCGACCGTCGCGGCATCGCATCTGTTGCTGCCGCTTGCTCTCAACCCAGCGCTGATGACCTTCTCGTGGTAAATGATGAGCCACGACCTCGAACAACAAAAGCGTTGCACCTTTTTCTTCTCTTTTTGTCCCGTGCAGCCATGCATATATCACATACAGCCCGAAATATACTTATTGTTATGACCACCATCTCTCGCCAAAACACTACAAAGACTTTTCTTCTGCTGTCAGATATACACGACTCATATAGACCAGGAAGACAATAGGGTGTGGGATTGGTTCCCAGGAAGGCGGAAGTTTGGAGTTGGTTAGGGGTTCTTGGATTTATTGTTTTATTTATTTGGTTAATTTGATAGTGCTGTTTTACGAGGATGGGACAACCTTATTGGTAATTACCTATTCTTTCTCTTCTCATGATAGTATGTGAGTGTAATACCTTGTGGAAAGCCTGGTGGAACCACGATACCTAGCAAGAATGGAACACGATTCAACCACATTGAGGCAGTCATAACGCGTTATTGTGCGCCAGCTTTTTGTCGGTACAATCGATATACGAACTGTCAGTAATTTAGAGTCGAACCTGCGTTAGCGCTCACCTGCTCCGGATCGCTACCCTTCACGACCGCACGTAGTCGGCTGTACACTCGCAGAACATCCTCCTACAGCATCATCAGCCTATCATGTCTAGTCTTGCGGTCTCGCGATGGCTGAGAAATCAGGGTTGGCAGAGCTCGACGTACGACCGAATCTCGTATTAAGGAGCGGTCTCCAATCGAGTCAGCTGCGAAGCGCTTGCCATGCAGATGGCGCATATGCAGCTGCCAATTGTCGCGGCGCGTGCACCAGCGATAGCCTCAAACTGAGACACGCAGATAAAAGACGATAAGCAGGCTGCGGGTTGCCAAAATCACGGTGGTGCCTCTATAGAGAACCTTGTCTGGGCTTGACCTGCGGCCTGGGCCAAGAACGCCGACCTGAATGACAACACCGCATATTCGCCTTGTGGCACCTGTGGAACGAGAGCTCGCACCCGATGGCTTGCAAGGCTTGTGTCCCATTTTCTATCTGCATATATCGAGTCCAGATTGCCTTGCTCTTTTCACCCTTTCGAGAAGGGTATCGGAAGGTGAGGTACCTAGGAAGCGGTCAGTAGGTAGCCGTGGAGGCTGTTGTGGCAGCCGCTTAAAGGGGCTCTATAAGCATTGTGGAGAGAAGAAACAAAGATATAAGATAAAATAAAAACAAAAGGTATTTTTTGTTGCTTCTCCCCGGATAAATCTTGTTTGTGTTTGTGTAGGACGATAGGGGCTGGATGAGGCGATTGCCAAAAGTTTTGGAGGACCACGCCACACTATAATAACAATCATCAGACTGAGGAACTTTGAAGCCACAATATCCTATATCACAACTATTTATCTCAAGGTCTAGCTGACGAGGCGATATCATCGGAAGCTTCAAAAAGGCTGGGGGTGGGTAGACTCAAAAGACATCAAGTGCGCCTATCGACTTGTTTCGGGATGGTTCAGGTCTACACACTCCTCTTCATCATGCAGACAAGGTCAAGATCGATATGGAGGGCTTCAGCCACTCTAATCAGTGTACTGGCGATGCTACCATCGCCGATTATGGCCGAGACCAAACGGGCAGAGCCAAAGGCTTTGGGAGAGGTCCTCGCAGGCAATGAAGAGCTCTCGACATACTACAGTTTGATCAAGGTAAGGTAGCTTCCGGAACCCTCAGGGCTCGTTCATTCTGATAATAGACTGTCTAGAAAAACCCGGACATTCTTTTGCAGCTCCCTCACTCAGGCGGCGTGACTGTATGACCCCCTTACATGCCTTCTGCCGTACTTCAGCTGACATCCCCTACAGCTTATCGCCCCGTCGAACGAAGCCTTCAACAAGACCCAATCCTTAAACCTGGAAGACTCCAACCTTATCACCTCCCTCCTCCAATACCATATTCTCCCCCTCTCAGTCAACGTCTCCTCTCTCGAACCCGGACCTTCCTACCTCCTCCCCACCCTCCTCACCTCCTCCAACTACACAAACGTCACCGCAGGCCAAAACATCCTCCTCTCCCGCCAACACGACGACACAACCGTCGTCACCTCTGGCCTCGGCACCCGCTCCACTTTCTTCGAGCCCCCCGATCAAGACATCCCCTTCACAGGCGGCTTCATCCAGATAGTCGACACCCTTCTCGTCCCCCCCTTCCGGCTAGAAATCACCGCCCGAGACGCCTACAAAGACCTCACCTCCTTTTTGGGGGCTCTCTACAAGTCCGGCCTATCGCCCGCCCTCTCGTCCCAAAAAGACATCACCATCCTCGCCCCCCGCAACGCCGCCTTCCAGTCCATCGCCTCCGCCCTCGACCCCCTGTCCAGCGAGGACCTCGCCACCGTCCTCAAGTACCACATCATCCCCGACAAAGTCCTCTCCTCCTCTGACCTGTCTGCCCTCGGCAACTCGACCGGTTCGTCCCTGGCAACGCTCCTCGGCGCCGACAGCAGGGCAAGCACAGTCACCGTCTCCAGAGCAGGCAACAACATCTTCTTCAACTCGGCGCAGCTCCTCCAGTCGGATATCTTGCTTGCCAACGGGGTCATCCACATCATCGACAATGTCCTGAATCCGGATGAGTTCGCCGAGGTGCCCGACCTGGAAGCCAAATCCCAAACCCCCGTGTTCCAGGTCAGCAAGGGCGCCGAGACGCGCACGGGGACGAGGGTGCCGGCGCCGTTTACCACCTGGCTACCCTGCACTACTGACTGTCCTGAGCCGACTGTGGACGCAAACACACAAAGGACGGCGACGACAACTGGAAGAAACGGAGTGAACAGCCAGACTAGCAGTGGAATGGGTGTCCAAGTGACGGCTGTAGCAAGCATCTTGGGCGCCGTGGGCGTGGGCGTGATTGGAATGGGGGTAATGTGATTCTGCACCTCAAATACTTTGTTCAGTGTTCTATAAATAAATAGTCACAAGTCGGAAATAATATACCACCATCAACACCTCATGAATCTATGCTCTATGTCTAGCGCCAAACGCCTCTATCTTCTCTGGTAACCCCCTCCCTTGAAGCCAAATTTTGAGCCCATCCCAAGTGCAAACTTGATCTAGAAAGGAAACCGCTCCACACTGCCCCTGTGACCCTCTACGTTATAAACAGACCGACGCCATGCCATGCTCAGATTACATATCTCTGATCGCTGAGTTTCCGCAGTATATAGAAAGCCATCCAAAAAAGCCAACCATCTTCATGCTTGTCATCGCCTTTAGTCGTCCGCCTCATCATCCGTATCAAGGGGCTTGGGGGTGCCCTTGGGACTGTTGAGCCAATCGATGTGCCTCAACCGGCGCCTGGCCTCACGTTCCTTGAGCTCTTTCTTGGTCATCTTCTTCTTCTTTCTCGCCCGGAACTTCAAGGCCTCGCCGGCATTGTCCTCGACACCACTGTTGACGGCGCTGGGGGCGGCGCTGCTCAGGGCGGGTGTGTTAAGCCCGCTGGGAACAGCACTGGGGACCGCACTGGTGTTGGCACTGTCTTCGAACCGATCCAGCGCAATGGCATTGTTGCTGCGATGCGTGACCCGTCCGTTGTCAACGTGCCAAGTCTCGGAAGCCAGGGCTCCCACAAACTCTTCGTTGTGGGAAATCATCACCACGCCGCCCTTGAACTCGCGAATGGCAACAGCCAGGCCACCAAGGGAGTCACGGTCCAAGAAGTTAGTAGGCTCGTCAAGCACGAGCAAATGGGGGTTGTTCCACATGGCACCGGCAATGACAACCTTGACCTTTTGACCTCCGGAGAGCGAGCCAATCTCATTGTGGTTCGCAATCTCGGGATCAAGACCGAGATCCTCAAAGTGCTTGCTGATGACGGAAGGCTGGAGCTCACGGTAACCGAGACCTTCACGCGAAGCCTCGTGGTCGTCAAACTCCTGCACCAACTTGTCGAAGCCGAGCTCGAGCAAAGTCTCGCGAGAAAAGTGAGAGTTGTGCTTGGGCAGGAAGCCACGCCATTTGCTGTTAGTCGCATGTTAGCAAGAGTAGATCAGAGCAAGATTCGGGTCGGGTCTGCTTACATCTCGTATTGGAATGTCTTCTTGTACTTTTGTCGACCGACAAGAGCCTCGATCTGGCGAGGAGCCTTACCGCCACCAACCTCGACAAACTTGTCCATCTGCTCGCGATCCTGGTCGGACAGCGCACGGGTCTGCTTCATGTGCACCTCACGATCGTCACCGTGGGCATAACGCCATTGAAGATACTGGTTGGGCGTCTTCTCGAGATGCATTTCGACGTGCTCGAGGGCGTGCTGCTTGATGTAACCGATACGAAGGTTGGGGTGCTTCTCCACCTTTCCAGTGGTGGGAATAACTTCACCGGTCAACAGCTTGATGAGGGTAGACTTGCCAGCACCGTTGGGGCCAATGATGGCAACACGCGACGACAGAGTCAGCTGACAAGAAGCATCTGACAAGGATGGCTTGGGCGCCTTGGGGTATGTGTACGAGACGTTGGTCATGCGGATGATGGCGCGTGTGTTGGACTTGACACCGCTCAGAATGCCGGGGGGGGGGAACTTGAACTGGACGAGCGAAGCAGACAGAGTGTAGTAGCTCTTGGCCTCGGGGCGGCGCTTGACAAAGGCAGCAAGGTTGCCCTTGTAGTGACCAAGCTTCTTGTTGGGCTCGTAGTGGTAGATATCGGTGGTGACCTCGTCCAGGAAGCCCGAGTCGTGGGACACGATCAAACTGGTGATGTCGGGGTGTGTCTTGAGGTAGTTTTCAAGCCACTTGATGTTGGCGACGTCCAAGTGATTGGTAGGTTCGTCGAGCAACAAAACATCGGCTCTTTGAAGCATGGCACGGGCAAGAGCCAGCTTCATCTTCCAACCACCAGAGAGAGACCCAACCTTTTGCGATTGCCTGCCCTCGGGGCCCGATGTGAAACCGAACTCCTCCAAGACGGCAACAATGCGCTCCTTTCCTTCCTTGGCGATGGTGGGATCCTTGGAAACAAACTCGAGAATGCTAATATCGGCATCCTCACCCTGATTGTGTTCGACGTAGCAAGTGCGCAAAACATCTTGAGACGGGAAGCCCTCGAGCTTTCCATTGGCGATACTCTTCATCAGAGTCGACTTTCCTGCACCATTGCGACCACACAAGCCGTAACGATGACCCTTCAGGAGCCTAAGGTTCGTATGCGACAACAAAAGCATACCACCATAAGCCAGAGAGAAGTCGGCGTTGACAATCTCAATCTCACCGTTGTCTTCCTTTTCTGGAACACCGTACTTACGCGCATCCTCTTCCACATAGAACTTGTGAACGGCCTCGGCGACGGCATCGCTGGCTTCGGGCTTTCGCAACAGGTCCTTGAGGTAGGGCGCAATCTTGCTAGGGATGCGATCAAGGTGGCGGTGGTTGACGTCTTCGCAAACCATTGAGGAAATAAATGGAGCGGCCAGCTTGTAGAGGACTTCGTCGCCATTCAGGCCGCCGTTCTTCTTGATTTCTTGATCCAACACCTTGGCAACATCCTCAGCAGAAGTGCGCTCGATAATTGTCAAGGATGCCGAGTTATCGTTACCCATAGCCTTGTCCATGACGGCCAACGCACGGGTGGCGATCTCACGAACCTCGGGGAGCGAGGCGCGGTTGACGACGCTCTTCACACCAGGCTGAAGCTTGGGGAGGAAAGTACGGGCCTCGATGGGGTCGTGGACGAGCTTGGTCAAGTTCTCGGTAATGACAACGGTCTGGCGGAGAACTTCTTGGGGAGTCGAGGGGTTGTTAAGAGAGCGCTCCAGGAAAGGAGTCAAGAGGGCGAGAACGGGAGAGGTGACGATGGCGACAAAGGTTGTCTGGGAGAGGGCGTGGATGGCCTTGTGCACCGCCTCGACAGATGGGTGATGCATGGTCTCGATCAGGAGAGGAATGCGAGATGCGACATCGTCGTTGGAGAGAAGGGTCGTGATGGCCGTCATGGTCTTGAGAGCCTGCTTCTCGACCTCGGTCTTCATATCCAACATGCCATTCTCGGTGATGGGAATCAGAGTGGCAAGCTTGGAGCCCATGGCCTCGCGCATGATATCCTGCTCGGCGGCCTGCTCCTTGGTGCTGCCAATAGTGATCTGAGCCTTGTTGGCCATCTTCTCCATGATCTTGAATGCGCCGACAACACCTTGCCACTTTCCACCGGCCTTCTTGATGTACTCGACGATGGCGGGCAGGAGGGCAGCGACCATGGCCTCGGGGCTCAAGTTGGCGAACAAGGCATCGATGCCGTACTGGGCAGCCTCGCGGACAATGGCGCCCTTGTCGGCAAGGGCATCGAGAGCAATCTTGAGAAGACCACCATCCTGGATGAGGAAAACAACCTCGGTAATGGGCGCAGCTGGGGGCAGCCGCTCAAACAGGGCACCAAGGAGGTTCTGGGCACCCTCGCGGCGGAAACCGCTCTTCTTGTCGATGGAAGCCTTCTTGATCTCGGAGATGATGTTGTAGTGGTGGAGGCCACGGAAACCCGTTGTGTTGATCAGGATGTCGCAGAGAGCGTAGCAGGCTTCGATCGATTGATTGGACGAAGAGGCGTTGAATATGGTCTCGAGGATGGCTGCGACGTCTGCCACCGGGGGGGCAGCGCCGTTGATGGGAACGACAGTCATGGCGGTATGCGGATCGCTATTGCTGACTGAAATCCTGCAAGAGAATGCAAAGAGGGACACGCAGGGCCAGACAGGGTCTCGAGGGAAACCTGCGCTGGAAATGCGCACTGCGGTCAGGCGCGAAGGGGGAACTGGTCTCGAGCAAGTCGGTGTAGAGATAAAAAGATTATGTGTGTGTCGCCGCAGACCCGAGAAAATGTCTTGCTCACCCCGCCACAGCGTGCATTTTTTTGGGCACAACCTGTGCTTATCGGCTCTTTATCTAACCAAAACTCTGAAATTTTCTTATCGGCTGCTGAATCAGCCAGCTTGAAGCATGGGTTGGGTACCGCTGAGCATCTGTCAAATGTGGGGCCCCGCCAAAGCAGTGAATGGCGGGGCAGGCAAGGCTCTCCCTTCCTGGCAATTGCCCTGAGCACTACAGATGTATCAGTCTTCTCAGTCATTTACAGGACATCACTATCTTCAACCACTATCCATAACTAATCAAATACTTATATCTTATTCTTTTTCCACCTTGAGCGTGGCACTTAAACCACCACTCCGATGTTTCAGGGGCCCTGAACCTTTCATTCGGGTCCGGGAAGAGCCGTCGCCACACCTTATAAACAGGACTCCAAGATATGACCTTCACATATCATTACCACATCATCTCGTAAATGCGAGCCCGGGTCCTGTCCAGTTCTGATCGTCTTGAGCCAGGTATGAATGCTCCATCTCACATCTTATCCAGGATATTGCCAGCCACTAATTTGACTCAGGTGGGAACTCATATACCGAGGAGGGAGCTCTTTGTCTCTTGTGCCATTATCTTTCATCCTTCATCTCATATTGTTCCCTTTATCTCTCTAGCGCCAAAGTCAGGCACCACGCCGAACCCACGCATCGCACTGTCAAGCCAACGATTACCTGGCCGAAAGTTTCCCGCACCGCCCTCCTCCAAGTCGACCCGATATTCCTTTCGGACGCCGGCACTGGTCCCGTGCCTCGACAGTTACTTCAAAATTCAGCTGCCTAGAAACCTTTGGCTGCCAAGCTCACCGCTTGACTCGGAGGGCGGACAAGTTGGATGTGGCGTCGTGTACAAGAATTGTTGGTTCATCTTGACACAGAAACGAAGCAAAAACCCATGTTTTACATAGGGCTGTGCTGGCTTCCGGCCAACAGCGTTCAACAAAAGCATGCCGTGCGACCAGCCGGAAACATATCGACCCGTCCCGGAACGCGGCTCCTCGACCCCAAGTCATGTTGGGAAACACTGGGAAACACAATCAACGAACCTCTTGGCATATCCGTTGCAAGCAAGGGTGCTCACCTACGAAGCGCAGGTGCGGCACCTCTCAGATCAACCCAACCCAGCTCGGCGCAAGGCCCTTCCCGAACCAGACTGTCGGTAAATCCTTTTGACTTGTAACACAGCGACGATGTCATGGTGGACCAAGATGACTTCACTCATTCAGGCTTCCAAGTGATCAAGAAGCTTTGCAAAGTCAATTTGTCAGATTCGGACTTGATATCCGAGACCCATTCCCCAAAACAGGAGGAAAAGGACTCTCGTCTCCGCCCACTTTGGATCTTGGAAGCTTCTACCTGGCTACGTCCGGAGCCTCGGACATATCTCTTAGACAGCTTTTCACGCCAGAAAAACCAGCCAGGTACATGACGAACTGCTCCCGTAAGGCTGAACCCACCTTCCACGACGCCATCGGACTTGAGTCCCGGTGTCCGCGCAGCTCCGGTAGCGCGGGTCACGTAACCGCGTCATCCGGCCAACACGTTTGCTAATGTCACAAGATGACAACGCTCGATTGAACAAACGTCTGTAGCTATGCACTAGAACGGCACATCAGAAACTGTTGGTTGCTAGTCAGTTCTACCCGGGGCATTGCCTCCACCTCCACTCCCCTACACCACCTACCCGCGTCGCCTTAACTACTTACGTTAGTTGTGTAACCACGGTTAGAATCCCTCCGATCCTCTTTGGGCCTTGGTCATTGGCAAAAGCAAGAGATGGACCAAGGTCGTTTGATTTTCCTGGCCTACTGTTGCTCAGTACGCGTCTTCTTGCTGGACGAAACAAGTTTGAGGGGGGTTGGGTTCTGTCCTACTTTGCTGCTCTCTACACATGCCGCCTTGATAAGTCAAAAATTGCCCCCAAATATTCGCTGAATCAGTCCGTCATAGACATGGTGTCTTGTGCAGCCTGTACAACTAGTAGTCGTAGTCTAAATCCTTCTGTGCAAATACGATGGGGCCCTCCACATTTTGTGTGCTTTTAGTGCCTGGCAACACCAGACCCCCAACCAAGGGTGATCACAACCGGCGAAAGTGATCATTGTTCCAAAGCAGAAAAACTGTTTTCATACGCTGAAAAGTCGGGGTTACATAACAGTGTCGGGGTGGGAACCCGAACTTCTGCCCGCGAACCCGTGCCGCCGCCACCGACCAAGCTCTCGGAGCCGAGCAGGGTTCAGCACAGCAAACCGAGCGGTGCGAAGAGAAAGCCACCCCCATATGCTATACATACCTTGATCTGCCCGGTCCGCTTCTCTCACCTTTGCTGACCTAGGTAACGACAAATTTTTGCAAACACCCAACCCTGTCCTAGACGACCCCCCGGCACCTGTGCCTTGATCTCACCTGCAGCAAAAGGATCACGAATCCGTAAATGCTGTCTAGATCCTTCTTGGGATGCGGCAGAATCAAGGCAGCTCCGTGGCATAATTGGCTTGATCTGGAAATGCCGCTGTTGGTTGTTGACTTTGGTGGCCGAAGCTCTTCGGCTGGCTGGTGCACAAGGTGGCACAGAGGAGCAGTTTACCCCTGAGCTCCAGACATCTCCTTGCCACCAACTGCCACAACCGAAATTCTAGCCCAAAATGTATCGTGTAGTGAAATGATGTTGTGAAACGTGGCATAGGCCTATTCTAGACTATCGTAACTTCTAGTATTCTAAAAATGCATCGCTCAGACAAGAAGAGGAAAGAAAAGAAAAGGAAAGTCTTGGTTATTGGTACAGAGAGGAAAAGAAGTGTAAAAAGCCAAAAGTGAAAAAAAGGAATGCCGTATGCTGTTGGGATACGAAGCTGCTCGTGAATTGATCCCACAAACGTCACCAACAACCCAATCCCTCCATGTATCGTAGAAGGCATCGTCCGTAGGTATGTCCGAACGGTTTCGACCTCCGACGCACTGCATCATCAGTTCAGTTCCACTGCAAGTCAAATCTGACATGCATCATTAACCACCCAGTCACGCCCGCTCTTCCCTCAACGGGCAAACCATCATACAGTAAAGGAAATAAAAGACCAGAAAAGGAAAGGAAACAAAAAAGGCATGCAAAAGGGAAAAAAGACGTCATCAAATCATGAGTCCACCATCAACACCCCCTTCCCCCTTCTACCCGTTTTCGCCTTCCGTCTCTGCTTCATACATCATTCGCTCGCCGATAGAGCAGGTAGTAGTCCAGATCTCGTGGTCCACCCATGCCGTAATAAGACCGCAGCTTCCGAATCCGAAACCCCCTACGGCATTGCTTTATTCCCCCTCGCCTTCTGACTGCAGCGAGAGAAACGGAATGACCGAAGAAACATGTTGAAGATTGCTGTTGTGATCCATCATATGATACTGAATACCGTAGATAGCCGAGTAGGGGGACGGCAAAACAAGTAAAATCCTAGCTTTGAGTTAGCTGTCCAGTCCCGTGCCCACAGACGCTCTTGGTGTAACTTGCAGACTTTCGCCAACTCCTGTCTACGGAGTAGCAGGGGGAGTAGGTACGTTTGGCGCCGGAGTGATGGGCCCAGGCCGTGGGTTCCCCGACGGTGTGGGCGGGCGAGGATCAGCCATCCTGGACGGAGAGTCTGTCACTGGAAAGAAGGGAGGAAGCGTGGGCGTGAAGCTGGGGTTGATGGTGAGTTGACCATGCGGAGGAGCACTCCTTCTCAGGGGCGAGACACTGTTCGCAGCACGGAGTTCCAAGAGAAATATATCCCCCGATGCGAAGACAGGCATGTTGGCTTCTTTGGGGAGGGTATGAAGTCTGATATCGGAATGGCAAAATAGAGTAACAAGAATAACTAAGATGGTTATGTTGTGATCAAGTTACGGTGCCAACAAGATCGTGCAGGTATGTCAAATCGAGTATGTATAAAGCTGAGCTGAGATTTGAAGCTTTGGATGTCAGGAGCCAGTAATGATGATGATGATATACCGGTGAGAGTGACGAAGAGCTGCTTCAACACATCAACATCCTCAGGACAGAGGGAGCCCATGACTTCCTTATATACAAAAATACTGGCCCCTTCACCCACAAGCTCTCGCTCCAGATCGCACACAGACGTAAGCATAGTATAGATCACAGGCGACCGCGAAAACCAACGCCCGCTTGTGACACCTTGTGTGTGTAACAAGAACCGCCGCGGCTCGGTGTCGGACGAAGAGACCGTCTTGCGCTTAGGGCTGGCGTGTATACTGAAGGATTAGTTAGCAGAGGAGGGTATGTAAGGTGGTGTAACCAAGACCCAACGAGCACGAGACTCACCAAGTAGGCAAGTGGATATCGCGAGGGAGTGCCTCATGAACGAGGGCAAACTCTGAGGGTTGCCTGCCGTGGGAGTCACTGGACAACACGAAGAGCCTAACATGGACGGGAAGGGATCCGGCAGCAGGGGTGTCTTTCTTGGTTGGGACGGAGTTTGATGGCATACCAAGCCATGTTGGCGTTGACGACAGCAGAAGATCCGGAACCTTACTTGAGTGAAAGCCCAAGATTTGTATGTAGTGGTGGCACCAAAAAGAGGCTGTGAATTGCTTTGGTGGCTGCCTACCAGTCATGTGGGGGAAGAGCCAATATCAAGTACCAGGTTAGCAATGGCTGTTGGAAGTCAGATGCCAGACGAATCAAATGCAGAGCTATCCGAACAATGCCATTCAGTGTTTTTTGAACAGCATCTCGCTGAGAAAGTCTACGGCAAGCCGTCGAAACAATGACGGAGACCACCCGCGGTATTATAGTGTAGGCTGTTTGGATGGCAATAGGCGGCAACTGCATACTACGCGCCTCGTCCCGTGCTTTGAAGCAATACATAGTGTGCAGCTACTGACTTGGTCATCGAGGTCTTGAAATTCGCCCGGATAATCCGAATCAATCGATCGTTGAGTGGCCTGCTCTGTGTTTCTTGAAGATGCCGCTAAAAACATTGGACGATCCGCAGCACGGCGGCCCGGCAATGACCAGGTACCTTACAGGACGCATGCTCGTGTACAGGGGCATGAAGACCGCCAGTGACCGCCCGTTTCCAGCTTCCTGGGTTCAAGACGCCAGCGTTGCATGGGACGGGATGCCACCAAACTCGGCGTGGGTTGGTTTATTGGAGCGTTCCCCCACAATAGCCAAATGCAGCATCAACTCCACATACGGCTGACTGGCAATCAGTAGAAAATCAGCTTGGCACTCGCAAAGAACTTTTGACCACTCGGCCAGCGAACTTTTGCAAGCAGGCGTCTTTACGAACACTATCTGTGATGCCATCAAGCACCGGCAACTCGTCGAGTAACCGAACAATGAGGACAAACGTGACAACACGAGCTCATCCTGCCAAGCTCGGTGGAATGAGGAGGACGGCGAAGGATGATACCCTATGGATGGTACGCTTACACAGCTCTTCGAAATAGCGAGATGGACACCAGAAAGCTACCTCGCAAATGCCGTCGTTCCCCGAGCTTTCTCGATCCAAAGACTTCCTTGTGGATGATCGCTGAGGACAATCCTGTTAGTGCTGTTGAAGGATGACGCAGTGCGACTTTCTCGCTGCCTGTGCTGGAGAAATGCCGCATTGTTCTTCAGTGTTGAAAATAGCATGATGCCACAGTTGGCTTGACGTTTCCTTTGCCATCTGTTTACTTTTGCGAGTCTGCCCCAGTCAGCACAGAGCCGACACATGTGCGGCACCATAGAAATAATGGACTGGAGCTGTAGGAAGTGATTGCACGCTTGAGCCACAAAGACGTCGCAGCACACCCGGTTGGCCAGCGCCTGAGGCTTCGCTCTGGAATGGTGAGATTGGGATACCGAGCACCCAGCAAAGAGCGAAGCGAGGTGAACACGGTCTATCAAGAGCGGGAGAGTTGCCATCTCAGGATTTTTCCAAATAGTCATCAAATCAGAGGCTCAGTTGCTTGGTGGTCGAACGCAAACCATACGTCCTGGTTGTGATTGGAGCAATAACGATGGGCCTATTCCTGGCCGTGGTGTCTCCATAGAAAGTCAAACGGGTAAACAGGTGCGGGAACCGTTTAAAAAGATGGTGTTGCTGTTAGCTGTAGGACCCTCGCTTCCGCTACCAGGGAAATCGGAAGACACGGGGTCGTTTTTATCGGCCACAGCTATGGGTCAGATGCTTGGGGGCGAAAAACTTCGTGTACCGTCAGCCTCATTTGGGGGTTTCACCATCTGTAGAAAGACCTGATTGGCTGTTTCGGGACACCTTGTTCAATGAATATTCACCACAGAACAAGCCGGACACATTGCTGGTGGAAACACTCACTTTGAAGCCGTACCCAATCGCCCTTCATGAAGATTGATGCCAGCTCTCACTCGTTCTTGACCTTGACCTGAAGTCGATTAGCTTGGTAAAAGAGATACATGGCTAGAAAGACAATGCCCAAGCGATTCCTTTTTGTTCCCGTTCCCCCGCTCCAAACGCCAAAATATTTTCTACAGCAATGAGTTGGAGCATCACCTCCCTCCACGGTCCCGATGGCGACTGGGGCTTCTGCTCCTACGGTCGTAACTATCATAGCTGTCGCGGCTAGCGCTTCTGCGATTACCCCTATCGTCGTCGCCGTCGTAGCGCCCACCGACATGGCGACTCCCTCGTCCTTCACCGCGGGCTGGTGGTGGAGTCCTGGATCGAGACCGGGATGAATACGAAGGGGATCTTTGCCTGCGATTATGATTCCCTCCTGCCTGAACGGGTGACCGAGATCTCGACCTTGAGAGAGAACGGGGACGGTAGGTATCAGAACGGTTCCCATGACGACCTGGCCCAGATCCACGTCCATGACCCCCTCCCCCACCACCTCCTATGTTGCCGCCAAAGGGTCTGGACTGATGAGGGGGCGGTATACGCGGGTTAATATTTGCTCCGCGGCGAGCTGTAGGGGGTGCGGGTGAGAGCTTGCGGCGGGGTAGCACGATGGAAACGTTGATGACGGCGCCATCTACAGTGGCCTCGTGCATGTGGGCAATGGCAGCCTCGGCGTCGGCTTCGTTGTAGAACAAAATGTAAGCTGTGCCACGGTTGGTTCCAACTGTAGATATATACACGTGCATGTCAGCGTCGACGAGTCCTCAAGGTGTGTGTGACACAGCAGACGGTGGGGGCAGGTGACAACATACGCTGACGGTTGAGAGGCAGGTCCAAGTCCTCAATTTCGCCATACTGGCCAAAGATCTCTCGAAGGTGGTCTTCGTTCACGTTCTTGGTGAGACGTTCGACAACAATCTGCAGAAAACGGTGTGTTAGTAACTTGGTTCTCGTAGGCGTGGGGGGCCGACCTGCCTTGGTGCTTCTGGCCTGGGGCGTGGGACTGCGAGTGCGACTTCTTGAGCGACTCCAGCTGCGATCGCGCGAGTAGCTTCGACTACGACTGCAACTTCTGCTTCGACTGAGGCTACGGCTACGGCTACGGGATAGGCTGCGACTGTAAGTCCGAGGTCTTCCGTTGCGCGGGGCCGGAGAGCGGGCTTGGGAGGTGCGGTCGTGTGTGTTGTAGCGATCCATGGCCTCGGAGGGGGTTCGCGATGGGGAACGATTGCGGGATTCGGGCCGGTAGTGATCGGCTGGTTCGTCATGAGACACAGGATCCCTGGATCTTGATCTTCTATCCGTATCCATATTCAGTGCCGTGGATGGTGGATAGTGGGGTGGCGCAGTTGGGCCAGGATGGTGGAATTTGGGGGTGAAGGGGAAGAAAGAAAAAAGATAGAGACGACCATGTTCACTCTCCCAAAAACGCGTGCGAGGCTTGACTGGCAGCGCGCAGCAGTCCACCCGCCAAGTCCATGCCAAGCCGGGTCGGTACGTATCTGATTGGCGATAAGAATCTGCCCCACCGTCCTGGCCTTTGCGTCATCGCCCCACAAGGCAGTTTCCACTTGGCTCCCAGCTGTCCACCATCTCCCCAGACACTTCCCTGCATTTCTCAACATCACGTCAGCTTCAGCAGTCACCTCCACACACCATGTCACTTCACCAGGTTGTTCACAGGGCGTATCTCAGCAAAAAGAGGCCTCCCATGGCACTGATGAACGGTTCTTGTTGCTCGAGGTCAGAGCCAGTCAAGACCAACAGTCGAGATAGCCTCGTATCAACCATTGCCCACAACGGTCAACTCCGGTGGGTCAATCTCTCAAGGACCTAGATATGAAGGACCTCAGAATACACGTGTACAGCCCACTTACACTAGTGTACCGGTAGTTGTTCAGACTTAGACGGCCCCTCTTCCTTCCTGATCAAGCTTGCGAGTAAAGCAGTTTACTCAAGCTCAATACCATCATCATCTCGGTTTTGGAAGAAGCTTCCATCCCTTCTTTGCATGAAATGTTTGGTGTCAGTCGACCAATCACGATGCGGTTTCAGGTGGCACAATTACATCAACCAGAGTGACGGACACGGCATCTAGCCAAGCTTTCTGGACCCTGCATCCCTCCCACTCGGTTGTGGCCAGTGGAAAAGGGTCTCTGCCGTGTCTTCTCCGTCATGCCTCACCCCCCATTGGACGTGTGGGTGTCGATCCAGCCCATCCATCATTCTGCTTCTGACGTCACGTTCGTGATGGTCGGGCAAACACCAAAAGCAGGTTTGAAAAACATAACTGTGATGATCAGCAGTAGGTGGGCAAAAAAATGTTCAAAAAGGCTGCTTGGTGTCCCTGGGGGATCTGCTCTCGGCCCGAGAACAATATTTTTCAGTGACAATCACAACCTGAACACAACCAGCACACCCCCAAACCAAATCATCAGATACCAAACATGCCGTTCTTCTCTCGATCAGAGCCCGCCCAGCAGCCGGTACAACCGGCACCGCAGCCTGTCTACGAGGAGCAGCCCAAGAAACATGGCCTTTTCAGTCGCCACCGCTCCCCATCTCCCGCCCGTACTACCAGCACCAGCACTCGGCACACCAACTCGACCTACCAGACCTCTCCTGAGCGTGGCACCCGAAGCTCCAGCGGCAGTCGTGGTGGTCTTCTCCGTCGGTCCTTTGGCAACGGTTCCACCAACGAGATGGATCCCAGCATCGTCGCTGCCCGTGAGAGGGTCATGAGTGCCGAGATGGCGGAGCGGGAGGCTGATCGTGCCCTCATGGCTGCCCGCGAGAGTGTCCGCGAGGCCCGCGAGCATGTCCGCAGACTAGAGCTCGAAGCTCAGGAGGAGGCCAGGCGGGCCAAGATCAAGCAACAGCAAGCCAAGGAGGTTTCTAAAAGAGGAAAGCAGCTCGGACGTAAGTATTCTATAGACTGCCACCTTGGTAGAATAACAGCTAACAAAGCGATAGGCTACGATTAGAGTCTCTGCTGAACGAACCTTTTTTACATTTTCCTTTGTTACGGAGCGAACGGACATGGAGTTTGGAGGGCACTTGTACCAGCATAAGCCTTGTATTGGTGGATGTAGCATATATCTTTCAAGCGTTGTTTTCTTTTGGCGAATAAATTATTTGTTGACTCCGTACGATACTACTGTGTCGCACACTCCAAAACCCAGGCTTTTGACCATGACATATAAAATCCTAATTGGCAACCCCCATCCAGCTCAAAACTTCCCTAAACGCCTGTCAGACACACTAGATCGGCTCTACACTGTGTGTAGGGAAGATCCAGGCTGGCGTCGCCAATCTCTGACCGACTTGGCTTCAATGCTGGCATCTGGGGAAGGTGGTGCCCCGGGATATGTCAGGTCACGTTGAGTGTGCAGTGCAGTAGTCAGACTGATCCTCAAACGTTCTGTCCTAACGGTGACACGGCTAGCACAAGTTCCACCCAAATGTTTCTAGGCCTACGCTGAGCTGATACAAAACGCTTGATACAGGCATTTGAGCCCTCCATTGGGCAGCCAGAGTCCGAGCTCGGACTTTAGAAGGGACATTGTGCCAATATTTTACACTAGCGATATGAAAGCCAGCATGATAATACCTAGTGGTTGTATTCTTACCGGAGTTAAAACATGATGTGTAACAAGGAAATTCATGAAAAACCAGCTACCGTGATGGTAAGCAGGGTGTTTGGCCCCAGTTTCGTGTCATACGAGTACGAAGGGACCTGGTTGGGTATATTGCAGTGAGCTGGCCAGTTACGGGCGAACTCTGCATAACTGGGATGCGTTTTGCAGTCAACATTAGCACCAATGCTACGTACTAAGATGATTGACACATATGGCAGTGCTAGCCTCGCTGAGGCTTCATCTTCTCAAAAGGTGTTGTTGTTTTATGATGAAATATGCACGAGTATATCTCCCGTACTGCGATGGTTCCAGAGACGAGACACCGACACATAGATACCTAATCGTTGCCAGCCCGCGGCGAAGGCCCGTGTACCTTTCTTACTTTATCGCACACTGCAGCAAAAGACCAAAAAGTCCTGATTCTCGTGCAAATTTCCTAGCCAACCTAACATCAAGACATGACTCAGAACGACGCCAGCGTTCCTCAGCCCTCGGAAACGTCCCTAAAACAGCCATCCAGCTGCCACCGCCGCCACGCATCCCATTCCGGCTGCAATACCAGCAGCCTGTCCCGGCGTTCCGGCAAAG